>NW_025319141.1:0-146156 GCF_017639315.1 Drosophila ananassae
CATGCGAGGATATAAACATCGCATTACAAAAATTTTATTACACTTTGAACATATTTTTCGACGCTTGCGTGCCGTGGAAATATCCGTCCGCTTCAACGAATCCGCCTTGGTATTCAAGGCACCTTATAAATTTAAAGAATAGTATGAGTAGACTTTTAAACAAACATAGATTATCTGGCTGTACAGTTAGTTATTCAAGATACTTAGTAGCTCGGTCCAATTTCACCGTGCATAACGCAGAATGTTATAGGAGTTATATTCGTCGCTGCAGGATTCAGTTTACTCAGGATCCGAAGCAGTTTTATAACTTTGTAAACACTAAGCGTAAACATGTATCTTTTCCCCCACTGCTTACGTTTGAGAACTCTTATGCGAACACCGATCAGGCAATGGCCGATCTCTTTGCACAGTTTTTTCAAACTACCTATTCACCTAGCAGCAGTTTAGCTCAGCCTTACACTTATAATATCCAATCAGCCAACCTTATATTTTGCCCATCTTTCGATCAAAGTGGTGTGTTATCGGATCTTCTTAAGGTTAAGCCCGTGTATTCGCCAGGCCCTGATGGAGTACCAGGCTGTGTTCTGAAGTACTGCGCCGAGGCACTGTGCAAACCGCTTGTTAAACTCAAACTCTTTAATCTATCGCTGGAAACTTCGATCTTTCCCTTTATGTGGAAGGAATCCTTCATTATTCCGCTGCATAAAAAAGGGAAAAAATCCGACGCTGCTAATTATAGAGGCATCTCTAAATTGTCAGCAATTCCAAAGCTTTTTGAAAAACTTATCACTCCACATTTGCAACACCTATGTAGTTCAATAATAACCCCGTGCCAGCATGGCTTCATGAAGCGCCGCTCCACCACTACCAACTTATTGGAGCTAACATCTTTTATCACGGATGGCTTCCGGAATGGCTTACAAACAGACGTCATATACACTGACTTCAGTAAAGCATTTGACTCTGTTAACCATTCGCTTCTTATAAGTAAACTCAGTCTTTTGGGATTCCCAACTGATCTACTTTCGAGCTACTTATCAGGGAGAACCCAACGTGTTTTCTTTAAAGATGTTACCTCGCGTTTAGTCCGCGCCACATCGGGGGTGCCCCAAGGAAGCCATCTTGGACCCCTACTTTTTAGTCTGTTTATTAACGACTTGCCCCTTGCCTTAACTAATTCACTTGTACTTATGTACGCTGATGACGTTAAGCTATGCCTTCAGTATAAATTCACTAGCGCCCAGTCTAGACTTCCATCCGATTTGGATAAACTTCAAAATTGGTGTTTAGCAAATAACCTAAAGCTTAATGGATCGAAATGTAAACTTATGTCTTTTTACCGATCTAGTCCTCACCAGGCTATGTACTTTCTCTATGGGAACGCCTTAGAACGATTAACTCAGGTTAACGATCTAGGTGTCCTATTAGATTTGAAACTTAAATTTACCGACCATGTATCTACCATGGTTAATAAAGCTATGGGTGTGCTTGGTTTTATTAAAAGATGGTCAAAAGAATTTAATGACCCGTACATAACTAAAACGTTATATACATCACTGGTCCGTCCGATTCTTGAGTATGGATCGTGTGTCTGGAGTCCTCAATATGGAGTACACCAAGATCACATTGAATCTGTACAAAAAAATTTCCTTACTTTTGCTCTTAGGGGACTTAATTGGGATGCAAATCTTTACCTCCCCTCTTATCATAGTAGACTTTTACTAATCAACTTACCAACATTAACAAATCGTAGAACGATGCTGGGTGTCATGTTTCTATATAATCTTATTTATGGAAATATAGACAGCCAGCATTTACTAACACGTTTAAACTTTAACATTCCTAGTAGAAGGACCAGAAACTTTCGTCCTCTACTCCTCAGCCATTGTAGTTCGACATATGCCCAACACGATCCGTTCAGGGTATTATGTTCGGACTACAATGGTCTCTACCACATCTTATCACTTTGCTCTACTAACAATCTTAAATCGCTTATATTAACCGCCTTATCTATGCAACACTCTTCCTCGTAATATCTTTCTCCTAATCCTCGCTTATCTATCTCGGATCTATTCCCGCGATTCGAGCCGTACGTTACGCGGCAGCGTCCCTCGGTCGGTTGGACGGGAGGTGGGCTGTACGTATGCAGTGGGAACCGCGCAAAATATTAAAGTCACCGTCACAGACAGACGATCGAAAAGCAAACGAATAGCGGACAAATGTTGGCGGTTCGGACGAAGGTGGTATGTACGAACAGGTAACATACAAAGATTGATCGGACAAAGTGATTTTACCTCTTCAGAAGCGAATTTGGAGTCTACAGAAATTAGCACTCCTCCTCCCCTTCGCAAAGTTCTATCACATCTAAAAGTGGTGTACCTTCTAGGAAAAACTTCGGAGCTTAAGATCTCCGGCTTTAACTAAGTTTCTGTAAATACTATAATGTGGGATGCAAAAAAAAAACTATCAGAATACAGTTTGGGAAGTTTACTACGTAACCCTCTTGTATTATGACAGGTAAGTGTTAATGAAGACATTAGTTTTTTGAGATTGAGGAAAATGAGGTGGAAGGTTGATCAGTGGCCTTAACATGTGGGAGTTTTACACCCACAGGTTTGGTTATCTTTTTTTTCACCGTACTTGGCTGATGTTCTTGGACGAAAATGTTCTCTGGCCAAAAGCTGGCGGAACAGATCGTCTTGAACATCTGAAAGGGCACACGTATTTTGAAAGATGACGTGTGCCTGGTGTAAGAATATTTGAATTTTGTAATATCCACCACCTTTGTGTCGGCTTTTGCTTTGGCTTTGATGTAAGCCGAGATATCAATCTCCGAAGTATCAGGGGCAAGCCGGGAAGCAAAAATGTGTTTCGATGGTGGGATCACCTGCAAGGGTTTTGGTGCCGCCGTAACTAATACTGCGGCATCAGTGCGTACCGGGGGTCCGGACGGTTTATTATTTTTTTTGGTGACTGTTACAGGAGTTTGAATTATTGGTTCTGGGATCACTTGAAGCAATGCCACAGAGGACATATCGGACAATTGCTCATTGATTCCGAGACATTCGTAAGCCGAATTTTTCTAAGGTCCGGCCCTTGGGGTGGCCAGAGATATAAGCGGCTGCATAGTTGTCGGCTGAGCAGGCTGAAGATTATTCGACCCGAGCACATCACTAAAAGCGGATTTCTTACGCTTTGGAGACTCATTTAGTAGTTGAAGGCTACTAAACTGTGTATCAAGCGCACAGAGTTGGTCATTGATTTTTCGAAAACCACTAATCAACTCCTTGAAACCGCTTTTAGTCTGCCTCATGAACGACCTCATTTCGTCCTGAACAGCACGACAACCATCACAGCAAAAGTGGAGACCAGACCTACGCGAGATTGCATCCGAAACTGAGGCCGTGAACCCGGCACACTTAGCGTGTAAAACGTTTTCACAGAGCCAGCAATGCAAGACTTTAATGCACAGACCAATTTAAATAATTAATTTAAATTTAAAATTAAATAATTAATTTATTAAAAATTATGAAAAATTAAATATTTAATTTATTAAAAATTATTAAAAAAATTAATAATTAATTTAAAAATATTATTTGATTTTATTAATGAGGAACCTTGAATCACTGTACCAAGGAAACGAGAAGGGGAGATTAAAGAGAGCAATTAGTGCAAGTTAGTAAGATTTAAAGAAATAGAGATAAGAATCTCTATTGAGCGAGAGTAGAAGCAAAAGAATAGCAACAACACCATAGGAGATGAAGAAGCTGAGCAGGGCTATGTTTGGAAAGTAAATTAAATAAATAATTATTTTACCTCCAAATATATCACTGCACACGCGAAGCGATACGGATCTAAAAAATTGCAATTTGTTTTTATATCTGTAAAGAGATAAACACCGATTGTTTATAGAAAGCTTATTGCAAATTTTACAAAAACGTAGTGCGCACAAAAAAACACGTCCGTCCGCTTTAAGATAAAGAGAGGAAGTTTTTTATTTAATGTCAAATAAAATTTATCTAGGATGATATTTATATCAGTGCATGCCAGAATATCGGTCCAGTCAAAAGTATCGATTAACTAATTAAGTTTACGAAAATCAGCCTTACGAAAACAACGAATCTTCTTTGATACGCAGGAAGGCTTCTGATTGACACCAAAATTGGTGTCAATTAAAACTTCAAGCGTAGGGTGGTATGGATCTTCAGCGGTTGAAAGGGGCAAAGCTCTGGAAAGTGTGGTACTATCTGGATCAGATACAAAACATAAGTCAAGAAGCCGACCTAACGAATTTCTAAAATGGTTGATTTGGCCTAAAGACAAGTCAAAGATGCTCGCCGTGAAATCATGATGGGTGGAAAGTGATAAGAAAGTTACATTTTCAGTAAAATAACCTCAGCAGACGACTTAAACGAATATGAAAATGCTATGACTGAAGAAAAACATGAACCGATTCTACCTGATGTGAACAGATTTTCTAGTTAGACGAGGTATTTACGAACAACAGTGGTTCGTAAGATTAGCCCGTAAAGCTATGCGAAACAATAGGGAGGATAAATGTAAAAGAAACAAAAAAAGTATATAAGAAAGAATAGATGAGAAGTAATTCGATAAGTAAATTCAGTGAGGAAATAGGTGATAATTATAACTATAATTACAAATTTTTCAAAATTATTGGTAATCAACCTTTTAGACGTGACCGACCTCTGCGAAGAGGAGGAGGAGTCTTAATTTCTATTGACTCCAATTTCGTTTCTGAAGAGGTAAAGTTACCAGAGTTTGGTAGTTTCGAATTTATTTGCGTTAAAGTCATATTGTCTGCTCAACCATCAAATCACAACAAACTCAAAACCAAGAGCTTGCGCAGAAGCTCAACCAAAGCTCCCCAAAGCGCATACGCTACAAATAACAATAATGCGCATGCGAAACTGGGAGACAAAAAAGAGACGAAAACATGCTGGTAACAACAGCTGCAGCTTAGCATATTATAATTATTTTATATGCAATCTTTGGTGGCTTTTTTGTTAGTGTTTTCATTTTGGGCGAAGCCTGAGCTTTGTTGTGACAATTGAGTGGATCTATTTGATTCAGGACCTCTACTGAATTTGATATCCAGTTACACATCTGGAATCCGCCTTGTTTGTGAACAAATAATACGTCTTTAATCAGATGAACGGCGCTGTCTATGTCATCAGCTCCGCCTAAGTAGTCGTTCATATAATGATTTAATAATATGTCTTTACAATACTCGGACTGCCTTTTGCTCTAAAAAATAAAACTGGAATTTCGTAAACGTCCGGAGGGTCATGTCTTTTATTCCCTCTCCATAAAATTCTTTGAGCTTGTCTGTCTTTTTCTGGTACTAGAATTTGTAAAAACATTTCTTTTATATCTCCCACAAAGGCTATTTTATTTTTTCTAAGGTTCATGAGACCAGGGGGGTCACTAGTTAAAAGAAAAAATTTTTTAAGATAATTTTCATTGTTGTTTATATTCATAAATCAATTTGATACATTTCTTTTTGTTGAGATCATTCTACAACGTAAACAAAAACAAAAACATTCAAATCCTACCATTTTCCGAAAACAAATTATTTCCGCAAAGCAAAAACACTAGTCCGCTTTGAACTACGCAAAATAAACTCATTTACGAGTTTTTCCAGATCGAGCTCGTCGGTCATATTTGAATAAATATGTAGAAGAGCGACATTGTTCAGCCGATTTTGTGACATTGTCGACCTCAAATATGTTTTCAATCGACGAAGAACCGAAAAACTTCTCTCATTTGAACAGGATTTGTTATCAACAAACGAACAAAACGAACAAAATCTGGGATGAGCCCTCTAGCCCATTCGTATTTTTTCAAGAAATTTACACCTCCCCCCAAATTGTTCATTTTGCCTGCGCAAAAGCTGCAAAAACCTGTCACGGACGCTCAACAACCTCGCTCTGTCAAAATCGTCCTTATAGAAATCGCCTATCTTGTCAACATCAGCGGTCAGACCGATAGAGAATCGCTCCAGAAACTCGAAAAATTTTGATGCCTCTGTATCGAATCGACTTTTCAACGATCCAATCAACTGGTCAAAAACTTCACAATAAGATTGTCTAAAATAATCCTTGGGTGTTGGAAACTGGAAATTTTCTACCTTGATCAAACCGTTTGGGAATTTTACGCTGACGAAGAATTAGAGGTTCTCTGAGTTCAAAACCAATTACAGCTTTACTTTTTTCCCAAATTTCTTCGAATTTTTATTCACGAGACGCATTCAACACATCAGCAACTGCTTTTACTTTTTCATGCGATTCAATAACACAAAGGCTCGACTTCTGCAGTTCTATGTTCAATACTTCAATGCGATCGAAAATTTCAATCATCATTGTCAAATAAAATACGCACTCAAAGACTCTACGTAATCGTAAAACCCTGAAGCTTTGGCGGAAATTGTACTATCGACTTCGTTGCCCACCGAACGATCATCGAGGAATTTCAGCACTTCAGGGTAATTACCTTGAGAGCCCGTATTCTCATCGCCCATCTGGAAAATATTAATGAGAAGGTTTTGAAACTTGATACAATATGTGACAACATTTTCGATCGTAGTTTTTACCTTGTCGGGTTGAAGGCTGCGATAAAAGGTAAATTTTCGTCGTTCTTTTCCATCGTTTCAGCCTGCAACTCCTTAAATTTTGCGACGCGTGAATCTTTTGGTGAATCTCGGATAAAGTTTATCAAATCCTTGATTGACCCAATGAATTTCCTAGCTGGTAGTACCTTTTCAATTGAATCTTGTACAACGAGATTCAGGTTAACAAAGCTCGAGGTTCCTTCTCACGTATATGCGCCTGCAATCCGGAAATTTTTCCAGAAACATTGGACGCCGCGTCGTAGCACTGGCCTCTTAGTTTTGAAAGAAGCAACGAGTTCATGACGAAAATGTTGTCAACAAGATCGAATAAAGTTTCTGCTTGAGTGTTTAGCGTTGAAAAGAATCCAATGAAATTCTCATTTGCAACTAAATCATCGGAAACGGTTCTAATGCACACGGAAACTTGCTCTATTCGTGATGCATCTGCGGTTTCATCTAGTAGAATCAAAAAATTCTCCGCTCTTCTTATCTCGTCCATAATTTTTGACAAAATTGAAGTCGCTATCAAATTTTATTTTGACTTTCATGATGGAGCCATCTGTATCCATCTCTCTGCAACCAGGAATTCAGTTCAGGAACGTCTTCCGAGCGAGCCTTCAAGAACGCCATGAAATTAGAATTTTCGCCATTCTTGTCTCCTCTAAAAGGCAAACCCTGTTTTGCCAATGTTTTTAGGGTGCTAAAAATTTTTAGTAACGCTGTTCTATTCTTCATCATCTGCAAGTGAGCCGACGATAACGATTGTGCAACGTTCACTTTTCCCAGGTTTGCCAGCGCTTCGGTGCCATTGATGTGTAGAACACTTGAAGAATGTTTCTTCATCCGGTGTGACACATGCTTCCAGTTTGAAAATCGGTCATTGACCCAGGCTTGCGATTAATTGCCGTTCACACAGTTTTTGAAGAGTTCAAGCCACGGATATGTTTTTTGCCACTGTTTAAAAGTTGGAGGCACCGAAGAGTTTGATACAGGCGGTTCTGAAATAATCACATAAAAATATATATTCGCGCGGTTCCCACTGCATACGTACAGCCCACCTCCCGTCCAACCGACCGAGGGACGCTGCCGCATAACGTACGGCTCGAATCGCGGGGATAGATCCGAGAACGTTTAGGAGAAGAGTAGGGGTAAGATATTACGAGGAAGAGTGTTGCATAGATAAGGCGTTTAGTATAAAGGATTTAAGATTGTTAGTGGAGCAAAGTGGCAAGGTGTGGTAGAGACCATTGTAGTCCGAACCCTGAACGGATCGTGTTGGGCATATGTCGAATTACAATGGCTAAGGAGTAGAGGACGGAAGTTTCTAGTCCTTCTACTAGGAACGTTAAAATTTAAGCGTGTTAGTAAATGCTGACTGTCTACATTACCATATATAAGATTATATAGAAACATAACACCCAGCATCGTTCTACGATTTGTTAATGATGGTAAGTTGATTAATAAAAGTCTACTATGATAAGTGGGAAGGTGAAGATTTGCATCCCAATTAAGTCCCCTAAGGGCGAAAATCAGGAAGTTTTTTTGTACAGATTCAATGTGATCTCGGTGTACTCCATATTGAGGACTCCAGACACACGATCCATACTCAAGAATCGGACGAACCAATGATGTATATAACGTTTTTGTTATGTACGGGTCATTAAATTCTTTTGACCATCTTTTAATAAAGCCAAGCACACCCATAGCTTTATTAACCATGGTAGATATATGGTCGGTAAATTTAAGTTTCAAATCTAAAAGGACTCCCAGATCGTTAACCTGAGTTAATCGTTCTAAAGCGTTCCCATAGAGAAAGTACATAGCCTGGTGAGGACTAGTTCGATAAAAGGACATGAGTTTACATTTCGATCCATTAAGCTTTAGGTTATTTGCAAAACACCAATTTTGAAATTTATCCAAATCGGATTGAAGTCTAGATTGGGCACTAGTGAATTTATACTGAAAACAAAGCTTAACGTCATCAGCGTACATAAGTACGAGTGAATCAGTTAAGGCAAGGGGCAAGTCATTAATAAAAAGTGTAAAAAGTAAGGGTACAAGATGGCTTCCTTGAGGCACCCCCGATGTGACGCGGACTAGACGCGAGGTAACATCTTTAAAGAAGACACGTTGGGTTCTTCCAGATAAGTAGCTCGAAATCCAGATAAGGAGGTCAGTTGGGAATCCCAAAAGACTGAGTTTACTTATAAGAAGCGAATGGTCGACAGAGTCAAATGCTTTACTGAAGTCAGTGTAAATGACATCTGTTTGTAAGCCATTCCGGAACCCATCCGTGATAAAAGATGTTAGCTCCAGTAAGTTGGTAGTGGTGGAGCGGCGCTTCATGAAGCCATGCTGGCATGGAGATATTATTGAACTACATAGGTGTTGCAAATGTGGAGTGATAAGTTTTTCAAAAAGCTTCGGAATTGCTGACAATTTAGAAATGCCCCTATAATTGGCAGCGTCGGATTTTTTCCCTTTTTTATGAAGAGGAATAATGTAAGATTCCTTCCACATAAGGGGAAAGATCGTAGTCTCCAGCGAAAGATTAAAGAGTTTAAGGAGCGGTTTGCACAGAGCCTCGGCGCAGTTCTTCAGAACACAGCCTCCTACTCCATCGGGGCCTGGCGAATACACGGGCTTGACTTTAAGAAGACCCAATAACACACCACTTTGATCAAAAGAAGGGCAAAATATAAGGTTGGCTGATTGGATATTATAAGTGTAAGGCTGACCTGTACTGGTGCTAGGTGAGTATGTTGTTTGAAAAAACTGTGCAAAGAGATCGGCCATTGCCTGATCAGTGTTCGCATATGAGTTCTCAAACATAAGCATAGGAGGAGAAGATACATGTTTGCGCTTAGTGTTTACAAAGTTATAAAACTGCTTCGGATCCTGAGTAAACTGAATCCGGCAGCGGCGTATATAACTCCTATAACATTCAGCGTTATGCACGGTGAAATTGGACCGAGCTACTAAGTATCTTGAATAACTAACTGTACAGCCAGATATTTTATGTTTATTTAAAAGTCTATTCATAACGATCTTTAAATTTCCTAGGTGCCTTGTATACCAAGGCGGATTAATTGAAACGGACGGATATTTCCATGGCACACAAACGTCGAAAAATTTATTCAAAGTATAATAAAATTTAATTAAGGCAATGTTTACATCTTCACATGCCAGTAGATTGGACCAATCAAATTCCAAAATTAACTTATTTAATTTCATAAAGTCAGCCTTACGAAAGAAACGAACTTTATGAGATTTAAGTGTAGGCTTAAGGCCAATTACGTTATTGTTTTCTATTAAAACCTCAAGAGTGGGATGATATGGATCCTCTGGGTTGGAAAGTGGTAAAGTTCTGGAAAGAGTAATTCCATCAGGATCAGAAACGAAACACAAGTCCAGCAGCCGACCTAAAGAATTTCTAGCGTGGTTAATTTGCCCGAGTGACATGTCGAACATGCCCGCCGGGAAGTCATGGTGCGAATTCAGCAATAAAGACGGTGAATTTTTAACATTGGACCACCTGAGTTCTGGGATATTGAAGTCACCCAGAGCTACTAGCTGGTCACCATCAGACAGACGATCAAAAACAAACCTAATAGCGTCTAAATGTTGCCAGTATGTGGGCGGTTCGGACGAAGGGGGTACGTAGGAGCACGTAACGTATAATGATTTATCGGACAATATGATTTTAATGCAAAGAAATTCTATGTCACCAAACTCTTGTGATTTAATCTCTTCAGAAGCGAAATTGGAGTCTACAGAAATTAACACTCCTCCTCCCCTTCGCAGAGTTCTATCACGTCTAAAAGTGGTGTACTTACTTGGAAAAACTTCGGAGCTTAAGATCTCCGGCTTTAACCAAGTTTCTGTAAAGACTATAATGTGAGATGCAAAGAAAGAACTATCAGAATACAGTTTGGGAAGCTTACTTCGTAACCCTCTAGTATTCTGATAGGTAAGTGTTAGTGAAGGCATTAGTTTTTTGAAGCTGACGTGGAAGGTTGGTCAGTGGCTCTAACATGTGGGAGTTTCACTCCCACAGGTTTGGTCATTTTTTTCTTCACCGTACTTGGCTGATGTTCTTGGACGAAAATGTTCTCTGGCCAGAAACTGGCGGAACAAATCGTCTTGAACATCTGCGCGGGCACACGTATTTTGAAAGATGACGTATGCCTGGTGTAGTTATATTTAAATTTAGTTATATCTGCCACCTTTATGTCGGCTTTTGATTTGGCTTTGATGTAAGCCGAGAGATCAATCTCAGAAGTATCAGGGGCAAGCCGGGAAACAAATATGTGTTTCGATGGTGGGATCACCTGCAAGGGTTTTGGTGCCGCCGTAACGAGTATGGCAGCATCAGTTCGTACCGGGGGTCCGGAAGCTTGATTGCCCTGTTCGGTGACTTTTAAGGGGGTTTCAATTATTGGGTCTGGTGGTATCACTTGAAGCGATGCCACAGAGGACATATCGGAAAATTGCTCGTTTATGCTGAGATATTCGGAAACCGAATTTTTCCCAGGTCCGGCCCTTGGGGTGGCCAGAGATATGAGCGGCTGCATAGTTGTCGGCTGAATAGGCTGAAGACTTTTCGCCACGGGCACATCACTAAAAGCAGATTTCTTACGCTTTGGAGACTCATTTAGTAGTTGAAGACTACTAAACTGTGTATCTAGCGCACAGAGTTGGTCGTTGATTTTACGAAAACCGCTAACCAGCTCTTTAAATCCACTTTTAGTCTGTCTCATGAACGATCTCATTTCGTCCTGAACAGCACGACAACCGTCACAGCAAAAGTGGAGACCAGACCTACGTGAGATGGCATCCGAAACTGAGGCCGTGAACCCGGCACACTTAGCGTGTAAAACGTTTTCACATAGCCAGCAGTGGATGGTAGGCTGGGATGAAGAGATTGTCTTATTACAAGACTTTAAACCACAGACAAGTTTAAATTCCATTATGAATATATTATTTTTATTATTGACGTACCGTGAACCACTGTGCCAAAGAGTCGAAAAAGGGAGAATAAAGAGGGCGATTAGTGAGAGTTAGTATAAGAGCAAAGAATATAGATAAGAATCTAGTGTGAGACAAAAGAAGCAACACCGTAAAGGATGAAGAAGCAGAGCAGTGCTATGTTTGGAAGAATATTAATAAATTTATTATTTTACCTCCAAATATATCACTGCACACGCGAAGCGAATCGGATGTTTGGGATGAAAAGAATCGGGTTTATGTAAATAAATAAAAATAAACACCGGATTGTTTATAATTATTATAATAAATAAAGATTTTTCAAAACGCAGTGCGCACAAAAAAAACACGTCCGTTCGCTTTAAGAAAAAGTGAGGAAGTGAATATATATATATGAATATGAATTAATAGATTTAGAATTGAAAACATTTTCGAATTGAATTTGAGAATTTATAAAATGTTGTTATTTTTGTTAGTAAGTTCGACGTAAATCACCTCAAATTTTAAGTTTATGCATGTTTGTTTGCATGAAAATCCGACGAAGAAAATTCTAAGTAACAAAAAATGTACTTTTCATGGCGTTATGATATTACAGATAAAGTGAGTTTGTTTACGTATAGAGCTCCATGCATTTTGAAACTTTGATGAAATATAAATACATTACACAGAAACGAGCAAAACTTTTGTAGTTTTGTCGTATTCTTACGTTGTTTAGAAGAATCGTTGTTGTTGTTGTTGTTGTTGTCGTCGTCGTCTCGATTTTGACTATAATCACCTGACGCTCGAGGAGACTCGGTTTTCGAGGATTTTTTCTCGATCGGCTGCTGGACATCGTCTACGCAATCCTCGTTCTTTCTTTTTAACCGCACGACGAATCTATCCATCTCCTGCTCTTTGTAAAGCACGCACACTCGTTTCAATCCCTTAAAGCACATACGAGCGAGAATGAAACTAATATAAACATATGGTTATACACAGCTGTCGTTGGCTGTGTGTTATATGTGCACGAAGGTGACACCGAAATGATAATAGGTAGTTTTGTTTCGTATTTAGCTTCTGTGGGATTCAAAATTCTTTAAATATCCTTTCGAAATATAAGACTGCATGACTTCATTATATTTTTGTTCTCTCAATTTTGTTCTGAACATAATGATCACTCAGCTTGCAATAATTACAAAATCCTTTTTTTTGGTTTTGTTCGTGCCATTCCGAATACCTGAAACTGTCAGTGTGCAGTCTTTCGACTTGTTGAGATTCTGCCCAAATCCTAAAACTGTGGCAGCTTTGATGATCTCGCCCAGTCATGATTGAAACACAATAATTTTTGGCTCAGAAGGTTTTTGCTTTTGAAAATGTTTGATGAAGGCGGTACGTTGAGGTACGGGTAGTTTGTCTAAAATTTCTGCAAAAATGAATGGTTTCTTAATTGATTCACATCTCCTACATTTATCAAAGTGTGAATAAGATTGTTGATTATGTCGTAGAATGCAAAAAGCTTTTCAAATTTGTCGTCCCTAACTACTGGTAGTTGTTTAATCTTGTCAAGAAGCAATCTTATTATGTAAGATGGATCCCCATAGCGCTCTTGTAGAATATCGATAATTGAGTCGACATTATCTGGTAAAACCAATAGTGACTGAACGCATTCTTTAGCACGTCCTACTAGAGTCTTTCTAAGTCTACTTGGGTTTTCATAATTAGTAAATACAAGTTTTTGTACTATTTTCAAATTCCGCATAGAATATGGGCCACTCTAATGGGTCCCCTGAAAATGATGGAAGATCTTGTTTAATAGTCTGTCTCGCCATGAACGTTCCGATTTGGTAATGGTTAGTAATTTCGTTCTCAGACATATTTTTGTTTTCAAACTTAAGCCTACGTTG
Source organism: Drosophila ananassae (assembly GCF_017639315.1). Taxonomy (NCBI): domain Eukaryota; kingdom Metazoa; phylum Arthropoda; class Insecta; order Diptera; family Drosophilidae; genus Drosophila; species Drosophila ananassae. The sequence continues at coordinate 13,498 of NW_025319141.1, forward strand.
AGCACCATCAACGTACGGATATCTTTGTTGTCGTCGTCATCAATTTCGTTCATGTTGTCTCCAAGTGTTCCAGCAGATATCGAAGTTTCTACTGCTTTTTCAAGTACTCAAGCTGTACCTGAAGTCGTTGAACCTTGGTTGAGCTGCGGGAGGATTGGCTTGCGGAGCTTTCTCAGAACTGTCCAGATGGATTGGGTGTTCCTAGAATCGCCCGTGTAGACGCAACCATTTCTTTGTTGCGATTTTCCATGATGGTTACTTCTTGCTCCGATGGTTCGGGACTGGGTGTGTCGATAATCCTGTCGTCTTCGGTTCCTTGTTGTGTGCTTTTATCCTTTTGTAGCTGGTTTCCTTGTAATTTCTTTTTTGATCCTGTTGGTGCCATAATGCTGTCTGCGTCTTATTTTACCGTCACAGAGATCGTGGTGAAATTATTATTTTTTTTTTTGCGTTGAAGTTTTTGCGCAGTTATTCCGCGAATTTACTAACACAGACAACTTAAGTCGCCTTTTTGTCAGTGTGTGTTGGGTATTGGGCCAATACCGAAATCTATTTCACAATCCACTTGCTGTACAGTTAACATCGAAGGACCATTGTTGAGGGTATACCTGTAGTTATCAGAGCTTGCAAATAACTGTCAACCGTTTCTCGTTGTCTGCAAATATATGTCTTTCTCTGACTCTTTACGAAAAGACTCAGAGAGCAACCGTTTCATGGGTTCTTGAACTAGCTCGCTCGCGCTCAGACCGAAACCCTTTTTTTCTATTCTGTTTTGTTTCGGTTGTTTTTTTCTATTCCGTTTTGTCGTGTTCGGTGCAGCAAAAAGTCTTTTGCGTATGTATTGGTTTACATTCACACGCATAGGCAAGCAAATCGTTAAAAGTTTAATTTCAATCGTGAATTGAGTGTGTGAAGTTTTTGTTTTCTTTTTGGTAACATTGTGTTATATGGAATATGGAATCTAAAAGAAACTTGTTAACAAAAATATTTGAAAATAAAATTAAATTTTCTTGTAATTTCTTTGCATATGTATTGGTATACATTCACAAGCGTTCGTTTTGCACACGAAATACATTAATTGCAACAACAACGAAAGTAAATGTGAAGACCGATTGCGTTGAGTTTTTCGGTCAATTGGTCAATTGGTCTTTTGCTGGCCTCTTTGTGCGAGCGTTTCTCGTTCCGCTCTTTACGCACTGCTCATTGAACGACCGAAATAAAAAGAGCTCAACGAAAACGCTTAACAGGAAACAGAAATAAAGATAGCAAAGAAAAAAGCGGTCGACAGTTATTTGCAAGCTATGGCAGTTATATATAATTATCCGGATCGAACGACCATTGTTGGGGGATTACCTGTAGTTATATATTAATATCCGGATCGAACGACCGAAAATAATACGCAGGCTTTTGACTTGAATTTTTGTCTATTCTGCTGTTGACGCCTTCGTTTTCTTTTTTATTGTATATATATATATATCTTATTTTTAGTGTAACCATTCTTATTTTATAATTAATCTTCTAGAACTTAATTCTTAGGTATTTTTGAGCACTGTCTTTTCCCGTTGTCATCTTTTTAAATTCAAATAATACGAAGTAGTAATATTAATATAACGCAATGTAAAGACGAATAAAAAGCTTGTATTTTTATAGACATATCTTTTTTAAAGGAAAATTCTGATATCTTTCATGATATCCAAATCAATAAGAAAATCAATATCCTAGGCATAGGCCAAGATATAATACAGTCGAACGGACTGATTCTAATAGAGATACAGACACTTAGATTTTCACTAAGTAAATTTGCACTTCGCAATACCTTATGATGGAATAATAGGCATTGATTTGATTAATAAATTCAATTGCCAATTAGATTTTAAACCAAATGAAGATTGGCTCATAATGCGACCAAACAATTTTTAATTTTCCAATTTATGTTCCAATCACATACAGTTCTGGTAATACTTCCATTGTTCTACCAGCAAGATCCTAAGTTGTTCGAAAGATTCACCTATCATCAGGTGAAGAAAGTATATTAATACCTAATCAGGGAATTTAACATGGCATTTATGTTGCGAACACGGTCACAAAAACCAAAAATGCATTTGACCGATTAATACATAAAACCAGTAATGATCAAATAGTAAATATTCACAGTTTAAAATATGAACCACTTTCGAACTTTGACATAGTTCACAAAAATCCAGAAGAAAGAATGGCGGGTCAAGCAGCCGCCGGAAAGAAGTTTGGCCGGCAATAGTTTATTGAATTCGCGACGTCACTTTCTTTACTATTTTTGTTCGCGTCGCCCGCTCTATTCTCGTCGCCCGCTCTCGTGCATTCTAACAGCCACCTGCATCTGCCGTCATGCGCTTGCGTTTGTCTCGCTCTGTCGCCGGATCTCTCGGTCGCTCCGCAGCATCAAGCGTTGAGCCGCGCTCCCATCACATATGTAAGTATATCATTTGTAGAAACGCCAAAATAATTAAATAAATTATATCATCAATATCAATATCTATAAATCGAACTGTGCTTGTTTTTATTAAAGCCAATATTTAGAACACAAAAATAAAGCTACCGAAAACGCTCAGTAACTTAACATTTGATTACCCAGTATCTGTTGACATACATACATACGCTGGTTGCAGAGTGCTACAATCGCTTTTAAATATATAACCCCGTTATATAGAGTGGGTCGTGAGCTGACAATAAATAAACGAACAAAAATAATATTTTTGTTGCGAAAATGAATCCGTTTTTCGATTGTGCCTCTTCTTTTTAAGGACCTTCAAGGATTGCTGTCCTCCTTGAAAGGAGTGGAGAAATTTCCGGAGGCGATGATATATGTGCGGCTTAGCGAATTGGAAGGCATCGTCGCGGATTTCAAGAGCGCACACAAGGAGCTGTCCGAGCTGGATGTTTCAGAACTCAGGAGCACTCTGCGCGTAAACTTCAAAGATGCGGCGAGGAAGGCACGATTTATCCTGGACTAGGAGATTATGCGGCGCTCCAGTTTGTTGCCGGCGAGCCACCCATTTTGATGCGCCGTTAGGCAGATCTTTCCAGGCTTCCAGGAGGTTATACGGAGTGGCTTGAATTTCGGTCACTGTTCTCGACCATGGTGGACACAAACCCATTCATAAGTCGGGTCGATAAGCTTTAACGGTTGCGGTCCTGCCTTCGTGAATCTGCCTTGGAGACTGTTTGATGTTTGGAGCTCACGGACAAAACTGCTAAACAAAAAGTTTAGTCATCGCAGGCTTATTTTTCAAGCTCATGTTAATGAGATAATGCATCTGAGGGCTGTAGAATCCGCATCGGCGACGAGGCTTCGCGAGCTTTCGGATAAATTTAATTTGCATTAAGGAAGGAAATGCAAGCTGACTCGGAATCCTTGATCGTTTAGGCGAAGTTGGGTGATTGGATTTATGCCGTAAGAGCCTAGGAACTGGGCACCTATCTCGGCAATGCAATGCGTCAAACACCCCTCACCCGAGGTTTTTACATCTAGCGACGCTGTTTCTCGTTAAGCGTCCGCCGCTGTCAATTCTCTCGTCGCTAAGGATCTTTTTGGTGATGTGGTGTTGCTAGCCACTGCCAATATTCTGGTTAGGAACCCCTCCGGAGATCTACTGCCTTTTGAATTGGACGTCAGCTCTTGGAAAATTCCCGCCAATGTAGAGCTAGAGATCCTCATTTTCACCAGCCTCAGCCAGTTGAGTTGCTAATTGGAGCTGGATTATTTTACGAGCTGCTTTGTGTGGGGCAAATTCATCTGTCTCCTAGTTTGCCCTCCATCCAAAAAACACGGCTCGGTTGGATTGTTTAGGCCTTGATGATGGTAAGGTCCTGATAGCAGCTGAGCAGTCAAAGTTGCTCGTCCAGCCTCAGACGGAGCCGGTGAAGGTGGAGTCTCATCACAGTTTTGTTTCCAAGCCAAAGAATAAGCGACTCCGCAAATTGCTCAGCGAGAAGAAGAAATATTACAGACACCGTCGTCACTTCCAGCAGCGCATGGAGAAGCGTCTGGTCGGGATCTGCACCGTGGTGGCTAGTGTGATAGGTCATATGTTACCCAGTGTGGATGTGAAACCGCTCTTGGACTTTAGCAGCGAAATGGCTACCGAGATGACATTGCCCAGCTGCAGTAACAGCGGGGATGAAGACGACGGTGACGGAGTGTGTCAAAAAATTGTGCCTGCTACCCCTTCATGAGGCTGTTGAAAGCTCATCTTCCAACGGGGGGAGTATGTCGGGTCAAGCAGCCGCCGGAAATAAGTTTGGTCGGCAATAATTTAGTGAATTCGTGACGTCAGTTTCTTTATATTTATGTTCGCGTCGCCCGCTCTCGTACATTCGATCGGCCACCTGCATCTGCCGTCATGCGCTAGCGTCTGTCTCGCTCTCTCGCCGGATCTCTCGGTCGCTCCGCAGCAGCAAGCGTTGAGGTGCGCTTCCGCGTCATTATTCTAATTCGGTCGTCAACCCTACTCAGTTACATATGTAAATATATCATTTGTAGAAACGCCAAAACAATTAAATAAATTATATCATCAATATCTATAAATCGAACTGTGCTTGTTTTTATTAAAGCCAATATTTAGAACACAAAAATAAAGTTACCGAAAACGCTCAGTAACTAAATATAGAGAAAAAACTGTCTTATCTCAATTAGCTAAAAATTTCCCACCACAATTCAAAGACGAACTGACTAATTTATGTACCCAGTTTAGTGACGTATTCGGACTTGAAACCGAATCAATCAATACCAACAATTTCTTCAAGCAAAAGCTAAGATTAAAGGATGATGAACCAGTTTACTTAAAGAATTATAGAAGTCCACATAATCAGAAAGATAAAATTAATATACAGGTCCAAAAATTAATAGACAATAAAATAGTAGAACCGTTTGTATCAGCCTATAACAGCCCACTGTTATTAGTTCCGAAGAAATCACTTCCCGGATCTGATAAGCAAAAATGGCAATTACTAATTGACTATCGTCAAATTAACAAAAAACTGTTGTCGGATAAATTCACGCTACCTAGAATTTATGATATTTTGGATCAACTAGGAAGAGCGAAATATTTCTCATGTCTGGACTTAATGTCTGTCAGGCTTTCATCAAATTTAACTTGAAAAAGGTTCAAGGGATATAATGGCATTTTCGATGAGCAATGGCTCGTATCGTTTCACACGATTACCTTTCGGTTTAAAAATAGCGCCTAATTAATTTCAGAGGATTCTGGATTAGAACCTTCACAAGCATTTCTTTATATGGATGTCTTAATAGTTATAGGTTGTTCCGAAAAACATATGCTTAAAAACTTAACTGATGTTTTTGAAAAATGTAGGGAATACAACCTTAAGTTACATCCTGAAAAATGCTCTCTTTTCATGCATGAACATAATGCATGAACATTCTGGGACATAAATGCTCCGATAAAGAAATCTTGCCAGACGACAAAAAATACGACGTGATTAAGAATTACCCAGTCCCTCATGATGCGGACAGTTTACGTACTGCGTTATTGTTTATGACTATGTTATGATATGTTATGTTTATTTAAACATTGAAGAAAAATTACTGCAAGATTCGATGTTAACAATTTATATACCAATGAAACTTTAGACTTAGGTCAATTTTTCCAAAGGCTTGTACTGCAAGCCGGTATAAATAAAATCAGCCAACTCAAGGTGGCACCGTGGGAAAATATCTTCTAATATATTTCAATAGATAATTTCAAATGTATGGGCAATAAAATATTGAAAAAATTATGAGTAGCGCTACTCAACTTGGTGACCATAATAAATAAACAAAAAGATTAAGAAGCTAAAATGTCAGAAATGCCAGAAAGCTAAAGTAACTAAACATAATAAGAGCCCATTAACAATAACAGACACACCTATAAATGTTTTCAACAGAGTGAAGGTGAACACTATTGGTCCGGTACCCAAATCAGAAAATGGTAACGAGTATACAGCCACTTTAATATGTGACCTAACTAAGTATTTAGTTGCCATACCTGTACCAAACAAGAACGCTAATACAGTCGCTAAAGCAATATTTGAATCTTTTAATCTGAAGTACGGTCCAATGAAGACGTTCATTACGGACATGGGAACAGAATACAAGAATTCAATGATAGACAATTTGTGCAAGCATTTAAATATAAAAAGTATTACGTCTACAGCACACCACCACCAGACAGTTGGAACAATAGAGAGAAGCAGAGCTTGCAAATAACTGTCAACCGTTTTTCGTTGTCTGCAAATAAATGTCTTTCTCTGACTCTTTACGAAAAGACTCAGAGAGCAACCGTTTCAGGGGTTCTTGAACTAGCTCGCTCGCGCTCAGAGCGAAACCCTTTTTTTCTATTCTGTTTTGTTTCGGTTGTTCAAAGACCGTTTTGTCGTGTTCGGTGCAGCAAAAAGTCTTTTGCGTATGTATTGGTTTACATTCACACGCATAGGCAAGCAAATCGTTAAACGTTTAATTTCAATCGTGAATTGAGTGTGTGAAGTTTTTATTTTCTTTTTGGTAACATTATGTTATTGTAATCTTGTTAACAAAAATATTTGAAAATAAAATTAAATTGTTCTTTTAATTTCTTTGCATATTTATTGGTATACATTCACAAGCGTTCGTTTTGCCAACATAATTTAATGGCATAAATAGCATAGAAACAATATATAACGTAGATAATTATGCTAAAGACAGTAAATACAGATTAGAAGTAGCATATAAAAGAGCTTGGATAATGATAGAAGAGCATAAGAATAAAAATAAGGTATTATATGATCAGAAAGTAAACAATATAAAGTAATCAGTAGGAGATAAAGTTTTATTAGGAAATGAAACAGGTCAAAAGTTAGATTATAAATATACTGGTCCGTATAAAGTAACGGAAATAGGAGATACAAATAATATTATAATAATTAACGACAAAAAGAAAAAAAAAACAGTTCATAAGGATAGACTAAAACATTTTATTTCATAACCATATACATATATATAAATATCTTTAATACATAATAATTTTTAATTAATTTCATTGTCTTTGAAGTTATTCAGTACAATCTCATAAAAAAAAACAAAATAAAATAAATAAAAAATATTATTTTTTAAAATTTATAGATAATAAGAATTAAAATAACTTCATGAAATTGGGTTATTTTTCAAAAGGAGGGAGATGTGGTGAAACACATTTCAAGTGCATATGTATTATGATATGCAATTGCATTCACCATTTAGCCACCCATTTTGATGCGCCGTTAGGCAGATCTTTCCAGGCTTCCAGGAGGTTATGCGGAGTGGCTTAAATTTCGGTCACTGTTCTCGACCATGGTGGACACAAACCCATTCATAAGTCGGGTCGAGAAGCTTTAACGGTTGCGGTCCTGCCTTCGTGAATCTGCCTTGGAGACTGTTTGATGTTTGGAGCTCACGGACAAAACTGCTAAACAAAAAGTTTAGTAATCGCAGGCTTATTTTTCAAGCTTATGTTAATGAGATAATGCATCTGAGGGCTGTAGAATCCGCATCGGCGACGAGGCTTCGCGAGCTTTCGGATAAATTTAATTTGCATTAAGGAAGGAAATGCAAGCTGACTCGGAATCCTTGATCGTTTAGGCGAAGTTAGGTGATTGGATTTATGCCGTAAGAGCCTAGGAACTGGGCACCTATCTCGGCAATGCAATGCGTCAAACACCCCTCTCCCGAGGTTTTTACATCTAGCGACGCTGTTTCTCGTTAAGCGTCCGCCGCTGTCAATTCTCTCGTCGCTAAGGATCTTTTTGGTGATGTGGTGTTGCTAGCTACTGCCAATATTCTGGTTAGGAACCCCTCCGGAGATCTACTGCCTTTTGAATTGGACGTCAGCTCTTGGAAAATTCCCGCCAATGTAGAGCTAGCTGATCCTCATTTTCACCAGCCTCAGCCAGTTGAGTTGCTAATTGGAGCTGGATTATTTTACGAGCTGCTTTGTGTGGGGCAAATTCATCTGACTCCTAGTTTGCCCTCCATCCAAAAAACACGGCTCGGTTGGATTGTTTAGGCCTTGATGATGGTAAGGTCCTGATAGCAGCTGAGCAGTCAAAGTTGCTCGTCCAGCCTCAGACGGAGCCGGTGAAGGTGGAGTCTCATCACAGTTTTGTTTCCAAGCCAAATAATAAGCGACTCCGCAAATTGCTCAGCGAGAAGAAGAAATATTACAGACACCGTCGTCACTTCCAGCAGCGCATGGAGAAGCGTCTGGTCGGGATCTGCACCGTGGTGGCTAGTGTGATAGGTCATATGTTACCCAGTGTGGATGTGAAACCGCTCTTGGACTTTAGCAGCGAAATGGCTACCGAGATTACATTGCCCAGCTGCAGTAACAGCGGGGATGAAGACGACGGTGACGGAGTGTGTCAAAAAACTGTGCCTGCTACCCCTTCATGAGGCTGTTGAAAGCTCATCTTCCAATGGGGGGAGTATGTCGGGTCAAGCAGCCGCCGGAAATAAGTTTGGTCGGCAATAATTTAGTGAATTCGTGACGTCAGTTTCTTTATATTTATGTTCGCGTCGCCCGCTCTATTCTCGTCGCCCGCTCTAAAACTGTTTCTATATTCAAAACGTATCTATTGCAGGTTCAGCTTGTTTAGTAAAGCTTTACAGAAGTTGTAGATAGCCATGACTTTTTGAAAATATGAGATTAAAAACTCCAATTTAATTGAAGAAAATATTGTTTAACCACCTATAATAAATTCAATAAAACTATTTCGAGTTTTTCCTTAAATCCAAAATTAAAACATGGTATGATCTACTGATTTCAATAAGAAAATAAAAATCTTCCATAGAAAAATGTTTGGGAAAAATCATAGAAGACCAAAAATTAACAAATTAATTAAAATCCTCAAACCGCATTTTTCTATTTCCCATACAAACGTTTTCTAAATAAAATGGAGGCTACAATAATAGTAGGCGCCGAGACGTGATTCATTGTTTGACAGCTTCTCATTGTCTCTCTCTCTGCTCAGTTAATTTTATGTGACAAACCGATATTGTGTTCATTGAAAAATTGTGAAAAATATTGGAAAAATTTTAATTTAAAACCATCAAATCAATCACGTGTATTGTGGAAATTATTTTTCAAATTCATTTGTCTTAAGCCAGCAACAAGTGTATTGTGATAGTGACACTTTATGAGCGGGAAATTTTCTCACTTTGATTAATTACAATGACAAGCAATGCCAAGAAAACGCAAAGGGGTTGATATGAGCCGCAGCACTGTGGGCAAAAATCCCGTTTTTGGTGCATAAACTCTAGTTTATAAGATATTGACTTGAAACTTTTTTTGTTGTATTATTTTAACTAAAACAAAATTTTGGTTTTTGTTTTTTTTTTAATTTGCGTACCGCTCAGTGGTTAAAAATTCACTTTTATTTAAGAAATTGTTACAAATTATAATTTGAATCACATTTGGTATTACATTATAGAAAAATAAAATTAAAATCTGTTACGTATTTAGAATCTATTGTTAAATTTTACAAACACTGAAAAAAAATTGGATAACATTTTTTTAATAACTTAAAAATTTTAACTTACTCTTTTCCTTGTGTTTTAGTTTTCAATATCGTCTGGTACCTCTTCCTCTTATTCGATTTCAAAAGTGTCACTTACATCATCGTTGCCATTTTCTTCATCTGTGTCTTCTGCGCACGAGTTTTGGGATGTACTTCCGTTTTTGTGGCCAACACCTGGGGATATGATTGGCGAATCCAAAAGATCGACAACCTCTGCTGGCAGAGGCATCCTGTTGGTTTTTGTGAACCAAGAACTAGACAGTAAAGGATCAGACGAATCCATAGCTCTGTGAAAGACATCTGACATATTGTCAATCCGGCTACATTTTCTGGCATGATTTTGCCGGTCAGCCTTGAAAAGCTTGTGTCTTGCTTTTGATGCACTTTCTGCTAAGGAGCCAACAGGAACAATTGATTTTTCAATGATAATGTATCCATGTACTAAAATTTTGTGTACTGTTGGCGACATGGGGTACCAAAAATAATTGCTCCTATATATAGTAAAAGTTTCAAAACAGAATAATTTGAACTTTTCTGAATTTATAGGGTAATGACAATTTATGGCTATCAAAATTATATGTAGGCGCTGAATCAAATTGTGATCTATTCCTAGTATAGAGGACAATAATTTTGGGTTGGAGAATGCCCGCCTCGCCGTATTTCCGTCATTTGTATTGCCACTGCCATTTTGTCTCGGCTTGTCCACATGAAGCCCCATATCTTTCCAAAACGCTGCTTGAACTTTATATTTTCGTGCCTCCAATTCGATTTTGTCATTTCCCTTAACATGCCACTTTCTAAGCTCAATTCTGTATGATATTTTAAGCAAGAATTCAAAAAAGCGAATCCATGCATGAAGGGAACTTAATCCATACTGATCCGTATGTGGCTTCATAACAAATATTTTGGAATAAAAATCACTTGTAGTAAGAAGCTGGGTGGGCTTTGCCCCACACATTGGACACGACTGGCAGGAATTTGTTCCTGTTAATATATTTAAGACCTTGCCGTCTATAAGTGTCAGGTGCCCATCGAATTTTACAAAAATTGCATTCGATTGAAAAGCATGCACGTATAAATCCAGGTTTTTAATCTGATTGTCCAAGTTTTCTTTTTCTTCTAATATAAGAGACGTTGTTTCCTTTAAGTATGCTATTTTTAGAGGACGGCAAAATCGAATGGACTGAGGCGATTTATTTAACCAAATGACTCTTTGTTTTTGATCTATCATTTTTATGGGAATAATTGATGTAACAAATAGAGAATCATCTAAAGATTGAGACTCTGCGATGCTTAATTTTTGTTTGTATAAACTGTGACCAGTAGACCCATCAAACCCATAGCTAAAAATAAGAGTACACTGAGTAACATCTGAAAGTATTTCACAAACTTCCTTTTGCATCAGTAATATTCTTGAAGCGGTATGGTTCAATAAGTTTTGCATGGAAACTTTTGCTTCATTTTCGGTGCATTCTATTCCAGCAGGTCTACATTTTAATTTCTCCTCGGCTATTTTCGAATAAGAGGGGTAAATGTCGCAGCCATGTTGTTTACTAAGTTGTTTTACATTTATGTATTGCTGCTTAGTAAACCCATTTTCCATAAAAAAAGCGAATGCCTTTTCAGGAGTAATTGGACTCGGAGCCAGCAATCCAGTTCTATCAGATTTTTTTATAACTTCATTTTCAGTTGATTTTCTGGCAGAAATGTTAGCAGCGTGTAGTAACAAAGGGGTTGAATTTTGATTTTCTATCGCAAGTTCAGATGCCATCTTTATTTTGAGTCGTTTACCAGCAGCTTCATATGTCAATTTCGGACGACCACCTTTCTTCTGTGGGGATTCATTTATATCAAAAAGTCGTATAGTCATATTGCCGGCTAGCCACATGGCGTGTTTTTGTCTAAATCGCTTTATGTTTCGGCAGCATCGTGGCAAATGTTTATTAATGTAATTAATAAAGTTAGTAATTTTATTTGATATTTTTTGGTTTATTGTTTCGATTTGATGATCGTCATTCAATTTGTCGAATATGTAAGTCTCCAAGGCTTCTCGCGAGCGTTTGTTGCTTTCCCAAATTGCAAGAAGAGCCCCGTGACCAAACACATATGTGCCTGGATAAACGCAAGTTTACCAAAAAGGAGCAAAAAGGAGCAAAAATGGTTAATTGTATGACAACAAGGACACTTTTGTAGTTAATTTCTCGTTCTTACTCTTTTGCAAGGCTGTGCCATTAATAAGTTATTCTCCACAAAACACAAACACAATTGTTAGTTCAAATCTAAAAAGATACACATATAAAACAGTTCACAGTTGGACAACAAGACATATAACAACAAATGTTTAAGCTAATTTGCATTAATAATTACCTTCGCAAGGAATTTCCATTTTTAGATTTTTAAAACTTTTTTTTCACACAAAGCAGCAAGCACTCAAAGTTTACCAGTTTTTCGCGCCAATTTAACAACATTGCAGGGTCTCTCAAGCAGCTAAATTTGTTTGAGTGGCAACACTACAGGGTTGCCACCAAAAATGTTTTGAAAGCGGGTTTTTTCAAATGAAGATATCTAGATTCGATTAGTATGGGTCATTCATAAAAATTAATTAGGAAAAAAAATAGGTTTATGCACCAAAATCGGATTTTTTACCCATTGTGCGCAGTACAAGCAGAGCTCGAAAGTTGCAAAATAGCAGATCCGAAAGAACAGAAGAACAAATCCAGCTACAAAATACTGATGCACGTGTCAGAATGACGCGATTGCATCAAGAAGAGCCAGAAGATACACGAGATGAACGCAATGAAGTCAGAAGATTAGAACAACGACAATCACGCCGTTTCACAGTCAATAGACGAAGAACAAATAACCAACAACGACAACAGGTACATCGAGCATTTATATCTGATTCATTCCTGCGTCTAGCATTCCAGTATGAGCCCGATATTGAATATTATGCTCATTCAAAAGTGGTAATTGGTGCTATGGAGACAGAGAGAAAGAGAGACAGAGAGACAGAGAGACAAAGAGTCAGAGAGACAGAGAGACAGAGAGACAGAGAGACAGAGAGACAGAGAGACAGAGAGACAGAGACAGAGACAGAGACAGAGACAGAGACAGAGACAGAGACAGAGACAGAGACAGAGACAGAGACAGAGACAGAGACAGAGACAGAGACAGAGACAGAGACAGAGGCAGAGACAGAGACAGAGAGACAGAGAGACAGAGAGACAGAGAGACAGAGAGACAGAGGCAGAGACAGAGACAGAGAGACAGAGAGACAGAGAGACAGAGAGACAGAGAGACAGAGAGACAGAGAGACAGAGAGACAGAGAGTCAGAGAGACAGAGAGACAGAGAGACAGAGAGACAGAGAGACAGAGAGACAGAGAGACAGAGAGACAGAGAGACAGAGAGACAGAGAGACAGAGAGACAGAGAGACAGAGGGACAGAGGGACAGAGGGACAGAGGGACAGAGGGACAGAGGGACAGAGGGACAGAGGGACAGAGGGACAGAGAGACAGAGAGACAGAGAGACAGAGAGACAGAGACAGAGACAGAGGTAAATTACTGATGATTAGACAGAATGTATTTTAACAGTGTGTGTCTGTAAATATCAATTTTAAATTTTATAAATAGCCAGACTTTCAGGAAAACTCTGTTTTGTAAGTAAGCAACATGATGTATCGAAAATAATAATAAAACTTCATGGTTTTATTCAATAAATGAAGTTGAATAAAATAAGAGGGTACTCTTTAATTTTTGGGATTGAAAATGATTAAAATGATAGCTCCGCGAAACTTAATTTCTAGCTATGGCTTAAGCTTAAGATAGCTATCTTCAGTTCTTACTGTATCAGATAATTTTTTTAAGTTTGAAAAATTTTAAATTTTGTCACAAAAGAAGATTCTGAACGCAACAAAAAAAACAACAGCTGTCAGTACGAAGTCTGCCGGGACAGCTAGTAATTATATAATAACAGATTACATATTTTCCAATGATTCCGAACTAAGTTAAGACAACATAAGCATTATAAACCCGTTTGTAAAAATAGGAAATACAAAAATATCCCTTGAACTCATATTATTAATTGTAATACTTATCCTTTTTGCCATATATAAATCACGTAAAATAATACTTAAAATGCTAAAACAAATTCAATTAAAACGAACCAATATTGAACAAGAAATAGAAATTCCAAAAATCGAAACCACTGCAGAATCCATTGCAGAAATTGAAACTGAAAGAAATATTGAACTAACATTTGCCGAACTTAATAATAAAATCACCTCCATCACCGCACAATTGTAATGAATCAGGACGATTCATCTTAGGAGGGGAAGAATTAACTAGGGCAGTTCCTGATCCCAGTCAATATTTAGCCGGCATATACGCTGGAGAAGTATTTTCAGCCCAATCATCTGGCACGACAAGAATCATTATGGATCGAAGATCGACATAAGGACTTGCAGAACTTCTCGCTTGATTGGGACTACGTTCTCTGCCAGGACGTCGCGTGTCAGCCTTGCAAATCTGCAGAGAAACTTAAACACATCCTTATGTGGGTCCCAGGACATACCAAGTATCTTTTCAATCGAACAAAAATCCACAGGTTTTTGGCTACAAACATTGCCATTACTTTGCAAGCTCTTAAGGACTTCTTTTGAATTTGATGACCAGTTGCGGATCTCGAATCCGCCTCTTTGATGAACCTCTATGACTTGTCTGGTGGTCTGGATGGCCTCCTGTTCGTTTCTCGTGCTATCGATGTAGTTGTCGACGTCGTGCGTATTTTGGATGACGTTTAGGGCCAATTGGAAATCTTTTTGATGGGCTTCTGCATTTTTATATCGAACAAAGTGAGCTATGAATGGTGCGCAACTGATCCCAAAAATCATAGCCCGCATAACATAGATTTTTATTTGTGAGCAGTGATAAAACACTGCTTCTGTCCATAAGAATCGTTGCGTATGCATGTCCTCCTCGCGTATATTGATCCTGTGAAACATTTCCGCAATGTCTCCGCAAATCGCAATCTTGTTGACACGAAAGGCTAGTAAGACCTCTATGAGTGGGTTCAGGCAATCTGGTCCCCTAAGTAAGTAGTCATTCAGTGCACATCCGTGTGACATCGCGGCTGCATCCCATACCAGCCTTAGCTGGCTCGGCTTATTAGGATTTCACGCTATGGACAGCAGGTTTCCTCCTTGAATAGCTTAACCGCGTGGAGCTCCTGCCAATCGCAGTCGCAGCGATGCATGACAAAGGATCGTTATGGGTTCGTCGATCCCTGTATGGTCCATCCTAGCATACACTTCGATGCTATCGGTTCGTTCCATTTCCCTTCTCGGATCCTGCGAGGGACTGCTAGCTTCCAATTATTCGACCCGATTAGCAATGCCGGCTTGGCAGAATAGGACTCTAGCGGTAAGTCTCTCAAATGCTGGAATCTGCTACGTAGTTCTTTCATCTCGACTGTCTGTTTTGGCAGTGACGGTCTGGAAGTTGTTCAGCCAAAAAAATCTATCGGAATTGATTTCCGAGATTTGGACTGAAGCTTTCACGGATTCACTCTCAAATCGAGTTGACTCTGCGGTCCACTGTAAACACATTGGCGCAACTTGGCCTTGTATTCCTATCTTTGGATGCGTCTACTAAGGTCAGGGATGATCCTTCGTCTAGGAATGCATAGAATTCGATCATCCTGCTGCCATTGTGTAGCTTAACTGGAATGATGAGAAAGAATTGACTTCCGTGGTTGTCGTCTTAATGCAAACTCACGAAAGTTTGTGTTCTGCTTTGTTCCGTGTGAAGTAGCTCATGATGCCTCCAGGTACATCCGTAAACTCCACAGTTGCCGGTCACGTCTGTTGTGAGTGTTAACTGCGGCCGATTTGTAAAACGATGGAGCCACTACTGAAGATGCTGCCTCTGCAATCGCTGAATGCTTTATGTAACTGCTGCTATCCAATCGTCGCGAGGTTGCATTGCCCAGTTTAGCTTGTGTTGGTTGGGAAGCTTATCTACGAGCTCTTTAACCAGTATTGGATTGTTAAGATCCTTCAGATTGCAGGCCTCCATAATCACACAGACGTTGCGAACTGCTAGCGTGTACTCTATTAAGGCCTCCAATCTGACTTTGCGTGGTGCCAGTTTTCGCACCTTTTTCACCATTCTCTCTAGGAGTGCTGATGACATCTGGATCTAGGTTAGAAAGTAGAAGTTTATCCCTAATCAGTTCGCGAGCCTTTCCTTTAAGCGACTTTTGCAGACGTAGCATTTTTTCCACAGTAGCGTATCCGGCTGCTGTGGTGCTGTTTTCGAACGTGCTGATAAATACCGGCCACTCCTCCGGATCTTTGTTAGCTCGTTAGCGAATCTGTAGCTCGAAGCATCTCGTCCTCCGGTACATCAGCGGTACATTCATTTGCATTAAAAGTTTATTCTTTTCTTCTATAAACTTTGCCTCCGATTGCCTTTTCTCCTCTAGCATCTTTAAAAACAATTGGTTCCTAGTCCTTTTCGGATTGTCTTCCTGCGCGTGTGTGTTCTCTCCGCGGCCGGCCGTATCGAATGGAGTATCGACAACTAGCGCTTTGACGTGCGGTGGCCATTCACGTGTTTGAGGCGGTACCGGTGATTTTGCATACTGCCGTACGGTGCTATCTGGCTGCAACCCGCGAGGCAGAAATCGCAACTCCACCTTTCGCAAACGTCACACTGAACCCAATTTTCTGACGCTGTCTCTTTCTTGTTCTCGCAAATTTGGCACACTTCTATGTTCATGCTTCACTCTAACCGGCGTGCGTGTTCTGACGCGTCTGCATGTATAAATTAATTAAATTAAGGGGGAGGTATAGTTGTATGTCCGTTGCTGCAGATGTCTTCAGTAGATGGTGATATGATATCCCTGGCGGTTGCCTAGGGTTCTTCCTGCTCGCTGGAAGTTATGTTGGGAGTTACCAACTCCGTTGTTACCGCCCTTGAGGCTGAGTAACCAATTTTACAAGTGAATTGAATTTTACGGCTTGTGCCAGAGTTTTGGTATAGGAGCTCTTTATTGTGTGAGACTCAAGTACAAACTGAAACTTAAAGCTAACAAAAATGTATTTCATAGCGGCTACGCAAATATGCAGTATTCGCCGGCTATGCACGAGCATCCAGCCAGACGTTGTGTCAGAAGTTTGGCCAGAGCGAGCTCTTAAGTAATCGGACATTGCCGTTGCGCGGTTAACTTCAGTTAACTTCTCCCCTTCAAGAATAAGGCCGCCCTCGGCCGACCCTATTTCGGGCGATTATCTCCTTTAGGTGGGCCGCGGTTCTTCGGACCTGAATGACACGCCGATAGGCCAAGCCGATGCAAATCAAAGCGCAGCATATTGCTCCCGCTATGAACACCATCTGATATATTTGATGATGGTTTCCAAGTTACGTTCACCCAGCCGGTGAAGGTAAGGAAGACTGAGAACGTTGCGTTCCATAGTGACGTTTAGGGATGGAGAGCTGGCCACTCCTGGAGCCCCCTTCTGGGCTGTGTCTTGGTTGACCAATCGGGTTTCGTTGACGGTGGCACCTTCTTCAAAAGTGAGGAGGTATGTGCCCCTTATTTGGGCACAGGTACCATTATCCACACACACTTGAGCCGGGCTCTTGAGCGCATGATCTTCTTCGCGCCAGCTGACAAAATGTAGCCCCTGCTGTCAAAGATCAGTTTTCTACCAGCCTGAGTCCATTCTACCAGTCCTCCAGCCTGATTATGGTGTCGTGATGCGACACCGGGGAAACGGTGATCTTATCGCAGGCCGACTTAATCTTCGGAAACTTAATAATAAGATGTTATTGGACTGTAAAATCTTAACGGTCGATACGGACAAAACATCCCTAATCGAGGTCTCGGTGGGCTCTTCCATCCACACACCTTCCAGGTCTGCATGATCTAAAATGCTAGGGCTAACGACATTAACTTTAGCAAGTGCTACTGCCAGTATTAAACCCTGAAGCTCCATTGTTATCATCCTATTTCGAGTTAAAAGGATCTCGAATAGGTGCCCTGTATTAATTTGGGACTTTTTAGCTGACCCCAGAAGTTGGTTGACGGTAGACGAAATTTTATTAATTTGAATTTGCACCTTGTTGTAAATATTGACCTGTCTATTGTTTGCATTTGTGAATTCGAATTTTCTAAATTTAATTTGGATGTGCTGTAAGTTATGTTGAAATTGGGTAGCCCAATACCAAAGCGTGATTAAAATAATAATGGAAGCAAAACTTATGCCAAGTGGCTACAAAAAATGGATAATAAAAAATTTAAAAATTATAAAGCGAGGGATAATATAGTCACGCTCGGCCTACCTTAGGTTGTCTTTGTGGACCACCCTCCCCTTAATGAGGACTGTGGTCCCCATGTCCGCTTCAACGGTTTTTTCTTCACACAAAGGTGAGAGTTTGTTGCCCAGGCGTTTGGTTGGACTTCACTAGGACTTTTCGCCAACCTCGAACACTCTTTTTTGTTTTCCCTGTTTTGGAGCTTGTCCTGGGCCATTTTTATCTTATCCTGTATTTCGTATTGTGGCCCATTTGATTGAGTCTGAACCACGTCAGCCGGCCTCTTGTCGTTGACCGAATGGATAGATTTGTTGTATTTGGTTGTAGCCAGTAGGATCAGCTCTACGGTATCGCTAATGCCTTTGTCGATTTTAAGGCATCTAGCAAGCTCTACCAGAGTGCTGTGGAAGCTTTCCATCTGTCCGTTTGAGACACTGTGGAGGGGCGGAGCATTTGAAATGCTAACGCTTAAATGGTTTTCCAGCATGGCCACGATGGTGTGCGAGTTCAACGATGTTTCGTTGTCGCAATATATGACCTTTGCCTTGGCGAAAATGTTCATCAGCTGTAGTAGTGCTGGTTTGAAGTCCTCTATGGATCTAGAGGGGACCGGTTGGACGACGGCAATTTCGAGAATTTGTCGATGCACGTAAGGATATACTTTTTATCCGTGGAGAAGATGTCTATGTGTAGCATTTCTCCTACATGAGATGGGATTGGTGTTTCGCCAAGCTCCGGTTTCTTTGGATGTCTGTCGTATTTAGCCTTGGCGCAAGTCCTGCAGGAATCGACTATTTCGTTCGCCATTTTGGTCATTTTTGGGAAGTAGTACTCGGAGAGCACCTTTCTTGGCCAGACCTGTGAGCTCTGTTGTGCTCGACAGTGAGAATCTCTCGCCTCTCGTCAATTGAAAAAATATCCGTTACCCGGTTTTTGCAGTGGCAAAATTTGGTGGCAGGGAATTGTCAAACCAATTTGTCCTGTATAATTGCTAGCGTTTGCAAATCGCAATGGATGGCGTTTACGCCTTTAGGAACTATCACGTCCGCGAGCTCCTCCAGCAATGACTCCTCGCAAGTGAAGTCAATGTTTGCCGTCCCTTGTTTCCAAAGAGAACAAAGCTGCGTTTTGACGAAAATTAATAAATAACTCTCCAGAGTTATCTGGGTTTGGAAGCAATTGAGAGGCTTGACCGTGGATGGGATAGTGTGGGTTAGCGACAGCTCACTGTGAATTGTGGCCGCGCTTGAAAATGCCTCTTCTTCTTCTCCAACGTTGAGTTGTTGCCTCGAGAGGGCATCTGCTACGAGGTTGTTTTTGCCAGGCATGTAATGAACCTTGGCACAAACACTCGTCGCCTGATGACGGGTAGCAGGGACTTTCCCCTAAAAAATTAATGACGTCCGAATCATATTCCTTAATGGCGTCGTCGTCAATTTCTTGAGCCGCGTCTGAAGCTGCGGCGGAATATTTCACCCCGGATTCACCTGCGCCCTGCACGACGTGGTTAACCCTCTGCCTTTTGTGTGGGCCCGATCGATCGGACTCTGCCGGCTTCCTATTTTGGTATGCCGGGGCAAGAGACGGCTTGAGCATCCTGGAAAGTGATGGATCAATGTCCATAGGTTCAGGGGTGCCTCCGCTGTATGGGGCAGAGCGCACTTGTGCCTTGTATTGCTTGCCGTAGTACGGATTTTTCCCAGTGTTTGTCTGGGCATTCGCCGGCGCAGAAGCCTGACGGTGTTCTTGTGCTTTTGGATATTGTTTTTTATCCTTGTCCTCCTGGCTTCTGGCAAACGATGCCGCGAAGGAGTACCTCTCGTGGTAAGATTATATTTCTTGTGCCAAAGCGAGGGCTGAAGGCATATCTTTCGGCTTTGCCGATAAAAGGACGTCCGTAAGGCTACGCTTAAGTCCCGAGATAAAAACTCGAAGTGCGTCGTCCCGGAATTTGTCACACAAAACATTTGCCGCCAGTAGGGAAAGTTAATTTTCCCTACTGGCTCTCAATACTGGCTTCTTGAACGGCATGTTGAACAGCCGCCTGTATAGTGGCTGTCATTTGTTAAATGTTGAAAGCCATTTTCGCGTGTATGAGTGCTCTAGCGCTTGCGCTTTTCGGGGTGGAAGATCTGGCTCGGACTCAGAATCACTGGAGAATTGTCTTACGCTTCTATATCGTCGGAAGAGATTGCTCATGTGGAGCTGTAGTTATGTATAAAACCCGGGGAAAAAAAACAAATTCATGCTCGAATTGCATGTCCACAGAGGTGATTGGTAGGGTGAGGGGGCTCGCGAGGACTGAGCCGTCGTTTTAGTTATGTGTTGCGGGCTCGTCGAACTGCACTATTGCTTTGCCAAGTAGAGGCAAGGTAAGGGTTATGCGGGGCTGAGCCTCCGCTATGACACAAAGATAAAAAAATAAAAATAACAAAGTGCCACACACTGCATGCGCGGCCATATCGTATTCCCAAAAATGGAGTGGTTAAACAAAACGGAAAGGGAAAATAAATAACCAAGACTGTGCAGCTAATACCAAGAACTTAGACATATAAAAGCTGAATTAAATGCACACAATTATATGAATTATTTTTGATTGAAAATTAATTTTTGAGTTAGTAAATTTTTGTCTTGGTTAAAAATTTTCTATTCTGCAACTTTTGCGTTGTTGTATAAAAATTTTTATTTATTTATTCATACATAAAAAAGAAATGCAAACAATATTAAGATGTAAATACCCCAAAAATGGTTTATATAAAAAATTTGCATAAAATTTGTATTGTTTATAAAAATATTTGTATAAAAATACAATGCTAAACCGTCAGCCAATTAATGGAAATTAAACGATGGGCGCCAATTAATTAAATTAAGGGGTAGGTATAGTTCTATGTCCGTTGCTGGAGAGGATGTCTTCAGTAGAGGGTGATATGATATCCCTGGCGGTTGCCTAGGGTTCTTCCTTCCTAGGATAGGTTATGGCGGTGATGCTAGGGGGTCATAGAAGAACCCCCCGCTTCCACTTGAGCCGCTAGGGCTCCTTGTGTTACCGCTGGGGCAAGGGTTTCACTTAAGCGCAGTTTCCCTCGTGGTCCCTGTGACCTGGAACCCAAATGAGGTAGATGTCATGATGTTCGGCCATCTCGTTGAGAGATCTGCGACAGTCATTGACTGTCAATTTTACAAGTGAATTGAATTTTCCGGCTTGTGCCGGAGTTTTGGTATAGGAGCTCATTATTGTGTGTGACTCAAGTACAAACTGAAACCTAAAGCTAACAAAAATGTATTTCATAGCAGCCACGCAAATATGCAGGGTTCGCCGGCTATGCACGAGCATCCGGCCAGACGCTGTGTCGGAAGTTTGGCCAGAGCGAGCTCTTAAGTAATCGGACATTTCCGTTGCGCGGTTAAATTCAGTTAACTTATACGTGTGCTTCTTCGTTCGATCTGCGTGCTTACCTAGCTTTTCTTTCTAGGGCAGCCACGCCTTTACCTCTGCCTTGATCCGCAAGAGTCCGTTCCTATAATCGACGTGATCAACTCGACCTAGCTGTTATCTGCTAGGAATCCGACGCTTTGATTCGTAAGTTTTTTAGAGCGAAGTTTTTTAGAAATGATATTGACGGGACTTATGGCTCCAACGTTTATTTAGCGAACACACAATTTTTCCTTATTAATAGTTGTTGAGCTATCAGCGTTTTGATAGCGGCCGAATGAATAGACAAGGTTAAATTTTATAATTCAATTTATTATGGCTCAATTTAACCCCAAAACAAATTCCGCGGCCGATCCAAAACGATGCCGAACAAGTGCATAAAACCTAAGAGCTTGCGCAGAAGCTCCACCAATGCTCCAAAAGTGCATGCGCTATAAAACAACAAAGCGCATGCGAATCTGGGAGAAATAAAGAATATGGAACAGCTGATAACGGGCAATTAGTGGACCGCTGCGGCTAGTTACACTGAGAGAATTAAATAGAAATAATAATGAAATTTGATGCTGGCACAATTCCCAACATCCTCCCCCCGTTGAATTCCATCTTTCAATCCATCTTTGGAGCCACCTTGGCAGCTGCAGACGGCGGCAGCAGCGATGCGGACGACCTCCCCCCATTGGAAGGGTGCAGGCTAGAGTCCAGAATAGAGTCAGACCTGGGCGCTGACTTAATCGGCAACGGTGACAATAATCCAAATCCCGGGCCAGATGAGGGATTAAGTACAGCAGCTTCAGAAAATCTATCGCAGACAACTGCCAGATGCGACGTTGAAATAGCGACCACGGGGGGAGCGGTGGATAGCAGGGGCACTGATGAGACGCAATTGGACACGTCCTGGCTATCGTGATAGTTGTTCAGGTTTCGCTCCAATTTAAAAACCTGAGAACCCGATTGGATGTCGCGGCCCAGCGGGTTATCCTGACTGCATGAGCGACGATTTTCCTACAGACCATCCTGCATCTTCACTACCGCTATGGTTGGTTCTGCCATTGACGAAGCAGTGGGACCATTGGTGCCGTCGAGACGAGTGGAGTGTGCAGGTACCCTAATGGAGTGCTTTGCCATTCCCTGAATGTCAAAGCGCACATCAGCGGCAAGCTGGGAGAACTTCCAGCATAATTCACTTCCAACTTCAACAGAGCTCAATCGCTCTAACTCATCCTGGAGTGTGGTAAATTTCTTGCGCAACCATGATGGTCAAATCTTCCTTCTGCACTGCAGCCTTGACCTTATTATGCAGGGCTTCCATCGCCTGGTAGGTCACCTCTGCTCTTCGCCGCAAAAGCCTATCCCTGCTTGCAACAACCGAGGCACTAGCTACGTCTCCAGACTCCATTATGCAATTTGTTTTTGTGCAAGGTGCAATGTAATGGAAACAACAGCAACAAGTTTTCCTTTACAAGGTTTCCTTTAAGTACTTTAATGATCACAAATCAATTAGAGCGCGATCACGTCAGGATCTCCAATGTTGAGCTATCAGCGTTTTGATAGCGGCCGAATTAATAGACAAGGTTCAATTTTATAATTCAACCCCAAAAACATATTCCGCGGCCGATGCAAAACAATGCCGAATAACAAGTGCATAAAACCTAAGAGCTCACGTAGCATGCGCTACTTTATTCATCAATATCTATTTCAGTTATTTATGTATGTTATGAAAAGCGCTAAAAGACTTCGTGTTTCTTCCACACGTTAACTTCATCTCCTCGGGAGACGGAGGGATTTGTACTGCATCGACCTGTTCGGTCAGCTGTTGTATAGTCATGCAAAGTTCATTTTCCCTACTGACTCTCAATACTGGCTTCTTGAACGGCATGTTGAACTGTATAGTGCCTGTCATTTGTTAAATGCTGAAAGCCATTTTCGCATGTATGAGTGCTCTAGCGTTTGCGCTTTTCGGGGTGGAAGATCTGGCTCGGACTCAGAATCACTGGAGAATTGTCTTACGCTTCTATATCGTCGGAAGAGATTGCTCATGTGGAGCTGTAGTTATGTATAAAACCCGGGGAAAAAAAACAAATTCATGCTCGAATTGCATGCCCACAGAGGTGATTGGTAGAGTGAGGGGGCTCGCGAGGACTAGGCCGTCGTATTAGTTATGTGTTGGGGGCTCGTCGAACTGCACTATTGCTTTGCCAAGTAGAGGCAAGGTAAGGGGTATGCGGGGACTGAGCCTCCGCTATGACACAAAGATAAAAAAATAAAAATAACAAAGTGCCACACACTGCATGCGCGGCTGTATCGTATTTCCAAAAATGGAGTGGTTAAACAAAACGGAAAGGGAAAATAAATAACCAAGACTGCAGCTAATACCAAGAATTTAGACATATAAAAGCTGAATTAAATGCACACAATTATATGAATTATTTTTGATTGAAAATTAATACTCGCAAAAATGTTAACATTTTCTTGCTACCAAATTTCAGCAATGAAGATTGTCGGGTCAAGCAGCCGCCGGAAAGAAGTTTGGCTTACAAACAGACGTTATTCACACTGACATCAGTAAAGCATTTGACTCTTAACCATGTCGGATCAAGCAGCCGCCGGAAAGAAGTTTGTCCGGCAATTTATTGAGTTCGTGACGTCACTTTCTTCTACACTTATGTTCGCATCGCCCGCTCTCGTGCATTCGATCGTCCACCTGCATAATGTCATGCACTAGCGTTTGTCTCGCTCTCTCCCGGGCTCTCTCGATCGCTCCGCAGCATCAAGCGTTGAGCCGCGCTCCCACGTTTTTATTCTTATTCGGTCTTCACCCCCTCGCAGTCACATCTATACATACATATATCATTTGTACAAGCCCAAAACATCTATATATATAAAAGAACATCGTGTTTTATGTTACACCACTTATAAATCAAGAACGGAAGAACAGATTTGAGTGAAAATTGGTAGGGAGGTAGCTTAGAGCCAGGAGAAGGACATAGGATACTTTTTGTCCCGTTCGACAGCGTTCCTCCCTTTCCTCCCTGGCCCATACTTTTTTATTTAGGCAGACAGCTAAGAAGAAAATGTCAAATGTCAAAATGTCAGTTACAAACGAAGTCAAATTCATAGTCAGGCTCTCAAATTTAACAACGAACCAAAAAGATTGTGTTGCGCTGAAATCAATATTAAAACTATTTCTATTAAATAAATAATTAACAAGTGGATTGAAGTGAAGTGAAGTTTAATTAATAATGCCGCGACCAAGACGGTCGAATCTTTCCCGACAAAGCCGTAATGCAAGAAGAATACAAAATATTGCATATGAAAGGACTGAAGAAGAACGAGAAATTGCACGTGAACAGCGCCGCAATAGTATGGCTCGACTTCGTGCTTCTCAAATAGATTTCAATTTGCGACGCAGATATTTAGCTGATTTGAATCGAGCTGTGTTTCGATACGATTGCAGCAATGATTACAGCTTGCATCCTAGCGTTTGCATTGGGCAAATGGACGTTGTTTGCGAGTATTGTGGTGCATTAAAGTTTTCCGGAGAAACGCCTGGATTATGCTGCGTTAATGGTAAAGTGAAATTGCCAGTGTTGACTCCGCCACAAGAGCCATTGTATTCATTGCTTTGCGGCGAAACACAAGAATCACGCCACTTTCTTGCAAATACTCGAAAATACAATAGTTGTTTCCAAATGACGTCATTTGGGGCAGACATTATCGAAGAAGGAGGTTTTAATCCGACATTTAAGGTATTTATTTTTGTACTTACATAGAATGTAGTTAAAGAATCTGGTTTTTATTTTGTAGATAGAATCGAGCGGTTTAATATCATTTCCAAATAATTTCTGTAATTTTGTCTCATCAAAAGACGAACTTATCAACAATGTATTTCCAAATATTATTTCTAACTACAAAAATAATGAATGGTTGAGTGAGCGAGCAATTTTAGCGGCTAAGAATAAAGATGTAGATGACCTGAACTACATAATTCAAAATAAGATCATTGGAACAATGCATTCATTCAAATCTATTGACTGCGTCACAAATGAAGATGAAGCCACCAACTATCCAATTGAATTTTTAAACTCTTTGGACGTGCCTGGCTTACCACCGCACAATTTACGCCTAAAGGTTGGCTCCGTAGTAATCATGCTTCGAAACATAAACCAACCAAAACTGTGCAACGGTACGCGTTTGGTGGTTAGTAAATTGATTACAATGTAATTTACGCTACGATAATGATAGGAAAATTCAAAGGTGAGGAAGTTCTCATTCCGAGGATCCCGATGATCCCAACCGATATGCCGTTTGAATTTAAAAGACTTCAATTTCCGATACGTCTTGCATTTGCCATGACAATCAACAAATCACAAGGCCAATCCTTAAAAGTTTGTGGTTTAAATCTAGAACATTCATGTTTTTCCCATGGTCAATTATACGTGGCATGTTCACGGGTCGGAAGACCATCTGCGTTGTTTGTTTTTGCGCCTGATAATAAAACAAAAAATGTCGTGTATCACAAGGTGCTTAAGTGAAGAGCAACCTATGTACTAAAATACAGAAATAATAATGAATGATTAAGGAGGAGAAACAAAGAATATTGTATACCCACAAGTATTACAGAATTTAATTAATTTGAAAATTATTCTTTTTTGTTTGACTTATTTTTTATGCGTGCAACAACAATATGCCACAGCGAAACGTGGCAGGGTACTGCTAGTTTCAAATAAATTGTATGAATATCTCTAAATTGAACTGTGCTTGTTTTTACTAAAGCCAATATTTAGAACGTTGAATATAGCTCTCGAAAACGCTCGGTAACTGAACAATTGGTGAACCCCGACGTGATTGTGCATAGGAAAATAAGTTGTTAAATTAATTTCCGTTTTTAATTTTTAATTTAATTTTTAATCTCATATTTTTAAAAAGTCATGGCTATCTACAACTTCTGTAAAGCTTTCCTGCAACGAAACAAGCTGATCCTGCAATAGATACGTTTTGAACAAAGTAACAGTTTAAGATAGCCAATTTTATTGATTTGGTAAAGTCGACTCCTCCTGAGTCGATATGAGCATGTCCGTCTGTCCGTCTGTCTGTCTGTCTGTCGGTTTCTACGCAAACTAGTCTCTTAGTTTTGGAGCTATCGAGTTGAAACTTTGGACACATCCTTTTTTTCCTTGCAGGTATATAAGTCGGAACGGCCGGGATCGGTCGACTATATCCTATAGCTGCTATATAACTGATTGATCGGAAATGCCATAACTTTGGTGTTTTTTAAGTTAGAGGGTTGGGACTTTCCACACATGTTATGTTTGACCAAAATATCTTATGTACAAAATTTCATAAGGATCGGCCGACTTTATCCTATAGCTGTCATAGAACGGTCGGAATTGAGACGCTACAATTGCCTCAATGTAAACGAATACGTGGATAGGCGAGACTTCAGGCAAACGTTAACCGATGCTCCATCCGTAGTAAACTCAGCGTCTCCAAGGCTAGTCACTGCTACAGAACATTTGGACCGATGAAGCTGAAGTTGGCTGGCCAGCCGTGATGTGATGAGATGAACTTGGGAGCCGGAGTCAAGTAGCGCTCAACAAGGAAGAAAGGCTCCTGATCTGCCACGGACAAGAATGTGGGCGGTGGGCAAGAACACTACTTCAACGCAGCGGTCCTGGGTAACAAAAGTAGTAGCAGGAGGAGCCTGAGAAGTCTCAACCACAGCTTTACTAGCCGAATCCGAACCGGAAGCGGGAACGGAAGTGCAGATAGATAATAGCTCGCAAGGATGCAATAGCGAATGATGTCGCGATTGCACGTTGGGCAGCGGGAAGATGAGCATCCGTGGACAAAGTGCTCAGACTTGGCAAAGAATGCAGAGGGAAGTACGCCGGACCTCATCGAATCGTTCCTCTTGTTAGTTAACAAGACGAGAGACTTTGGGCAAGAAAGCACAGGGTGTGCCAGGATACCGCAGAGGGCACACGAAGCAGGCTGTTGTTAAATGCCCTAAGTCGGCCCACCTGATTAGCTGGCAAATGCGGAGCTAAGGCCAAATCCACAGTCTCAAGGGTACGGCCCCTTTGTTCCAAGAAACGAACCGTAAAATCCCAAGTTGACAGGCAGTGATCACTGCTTGCTACTAGAGAGTCTTCCCACTTTTCCTTTGTAGCTGGATCCAGCTTTTGAAAGATGATCTGGATGAGGAGGCACCCATGAAATTCGGCCGACGTCCCGGAACTCATGAGGGCACGCATATGACCATTGAATCGGTCGGATAATTCTCGAAGAGTAGCAACGAATCCCGGCTCAACCACCCTTAACTGCAGGATCTCGTTGATGTGAGCCTGGAAGATTAACGACGGTTGCTGAAACGGTTGCGCAAAAGGACGAGGGCAACATCATAGTTAGTGTCGGTAATCTCAAGCGCCCTCACAGTCTCCAGGGCTGAGTCCCGCAGGCAGGAAATGAGCCATCTGAGCTTCTCCATCTTGGTCAAGTGCGGGTGGCTTTCAATGGTTGTCCTAAATAGGGCGCAGAAATCCGGCCACTCGGCATAGCCGCCGCTAAATGTTGGCAATGGCAACGGGGGCAATGAGGGAGCAGGCCTATATGGAGCGTTTGAAATCCCAGCACCACTGGTAGCATCCAAAAGCGTAGAGTGAGCAGCAACCCGCATAGAACGCTTGGCCACCTCCACCTGGATGTCAACGTGCACGTCCGAAGCCAGCTGAGAGAATCGCCAATATAAATCGCTCCCGATCTAAAAATTCTTATGTCCCAATTAATACCATCAAGAAATAAAAGGGGCATTAACGAATTGGGCACAGCATGGAAATGGCTAGCAGGTACACCAGACCATGACGACTTAACAAGAATCGAAAACAAAATTAACGAACTGACAGAAAATAATAACAAATAATTCACAATAAATTCACGAATATTTCAAGAAGTCCAACTTATGAGCAAAATTCTTAACACAATCGTTGTTAAAAAAGAAACAAAAGTAAGACAACACCGACAACAATTAATTACACGTGATATCCAAAATTTAAGCAAAGATAGACATTTTTAATACAAAAATACTAAACGAACAAGACATTAAAGAAATATTTAGACACAAAAATAAACCAGTTTTACTATCAGATATGTTAGACATCTCCACTTTTAAAATAATAAAAACCAAGACCTACTTATAATATATACAATTATACAATTATAAACAATATCTGTTGCTTGTACATATCAAGGGCAATTGCCCTAAATAATGGAAAATTAATAATACATAGACGTTAAGACAGCATACTGTAATGGAAAATTTTATTAAATAAGAAACTTTTAAAACGAAATATTCAATAACTATTGTAAACTCTCAAACGAGAGCTCGTGTTTTATAAATCTCTTGAATGAAAAAAAGCAAACTGTTCAAAAATACGAGAAAATAAACAATTTGAAAATTTAGACGAAGGCGCTATTTTCCTCACTGGAGAAAATATTGTAAATGTAATGAAAGCATAATTATCAATAATATAAAATACATCAACGAAAAACAGAAAATTTACTTATTTTATTTACTTATCAAAATATAAATACAATAATTATATAATAACAGATTACATATTTTCCAATGATTCCGAACTAAGTTTAGACAACATAAGCATTATAAACCCGTTTGTAAAAATAGGAAATACAAAAATATCCCTTGAACTCATATTATTAATTGTAATACTTATGCTTTTTGCCATATATATATCACGTAAAATAATACTTAAAATGCTAAAACAAATTCAATTAAAACGAACCAATATTGAACAAGAAATAGAAATTCCAAAAATCGAAACCACTGCAGAATCCATTGCAGAAATTGAAACTGAAAGAAATATTGAACTAACATTTGCCGAACTTAATAATAAAATCACCTCCATCACCGCACAATTGTAATGAATCAGGACGATTCATCTTAGGAGGGGAAGAATTAACTAGGGCAGTTCCTGATCCCAGTCAATATTTAGCCGGAATATACGCTGGAGAAGTATTTTCAGCCCAATCGTCTGGCACGACAAGAATCATTATGGATCGAAGATCGACATAAGGACTTGCAGAACTTCTCGCTTGATTAAGATTACGTTCTCTGCCAGGACGTCGCGTGTCAGCCTTGCAAATCTGCAGAGAAACTTAAACACATCCTTATGTGGGTCCCAGGACATACCAAGTATCTTTTCAATCGAACAAAAATCCACAGGTTTTTGGCTACCAACATTGCCATTACTTTGCAAGCTCTTAAGGACTTCTTTTGAATTTGATGACCAGTTGCGGATCTCGAATCCGCCTCTTTGATGAACCTCTATGACTTGTCTGGTGGTCTGGATGGCCTCCTGTTCGTTTCTCGTGCTATCGATGTAGTTGTCGACGTCGTGCGCATTTTGGAGGGCGTTTAGGGCCAATTGGAAACCTTTTTGATGGGCTTCTGCATTTTTATATCGAACAAAGTGAGCTATGAATGGTGCGCAACTGATCCCAAAAATCATAGCCCGCATAACATAGATTTTTATTTGTGAGCAGTGATAAAACACTGCTTCTGTCCATAAGAATCGTTGCGTATGCATGTCCTCCTCGCGTATATTGATCCTGTGAAACATTTCCGCAATGTCTCCGCAAATCGCAATCTTGTTGACACGAAAGGCTAGTAAGACCTCTATGAGTGGGTTCAGGCAATCTGGACCCCTAAGTAAGTAGTCATTCAGTGCACATCCGTGTGACATCGCGGCTGCATCCCATACCAGCCTTAGCTGGCTCGGCTTATTAGGATTTCACGCTATGGACAGCAGGTTTCCTCCTTGAAAAGCTTAACCGCGTGGAGCTCCTGCCAATCGCAGTCGCAGCGATGCATGACAAAGGATCGTTATGGGTTCGTCGATCCCTGTATGGTCCATCCTAGCATACACTTCGATGCTATCGGTTCGTTCCATTTCCCTTCTCGGATCCTGCGAGGGACTGCTAGCTTCCAATTATTCGACCCGATTAGCAATGCCGGCTTGGCAGATTAGGACTCTAGCGGTAAGTCTCTCAAATGCTGGAATCTGCTACGTAGTTCTTTCATCTCGACTGTCTGTTTTGGCAGTGACGGTCTGGAAGTTGTTCAGCCAAAAAAATCTATCGGAATTGATTTCCGAGATTTGGACTGAAGCTTTCACGGATTCACTCTCAAATCGAGTTGACTCTGCGGTCCACTGTAAACACATTGGCGCAACTTGGCCTTGTATTCCTATCTTTGGATGCGTCTACTAAGGTCAGGGATGATCCTTCGTCTAGGAAAGCATAGAATTCGATCATCCTGCTGCCATTGTGTAGCTTAACTGGAATGATGAGAAAGAATTGACTTCCGTGGTTGTCGTCTTAATGCAAACTCACGAAAGTTTGTGTTCTGCTTTGTTCCGTGTGAAGTAGCTCATGGTGCCTCCAGGTACATCCGTAAACTCCACAGTTGCCGGTCACGTCTGTTTTGAGTGTTAACTGCGGCCGATTTGTAAAACGATGGAGCCCCTACTGAAGATGCTGCCTCTGCAATCGCTGAATGCTTTATGTAACTGCTGCTATCCAATCGTCGCGAGGTTGCATTGCCCAGTTTAGCTTGTGTTGGTTGGGAAGCTTATCTACGAGCTCTTTAACCAGTATTGGATTGTTAAGATCCTTCAGATTTCAGGCCTCCATAATCACACAGACGTTGCGAACTGCTAGCGTGTACTCTATTAAGGCCTCCAATCTGACTTTGGGTGGTGCCAGTTTTCGCACCTTTTTCACCATTCTCTCTAGGAGTGCTGATGACATCTGGATCTAGGTTAGAAAGTAGAAGTTTATCCCTAATCAGTTCGCGAGCCTTTCCTTTAAGCGACTTTTGCAGACGTAGCATTTTTTCCACAGTAGCGTATCCGGCTGCTGTGGTGCTGTTTTCGAACGTGCTGATAAATACCGGCCACTCCTCCGGATCTTTGTTAGCTCGTTAGCGAATCTGTAGCTCGAAGCATCTCGTCCTCCGGTACATCAGCGGTACATTCATTTGCATTAAAAGTTTATTCTTTTCTTCTATAAACTTTGCCTCCGATTGCCTTTTCTCCTCTAGCATCTTTAAAAACAATTGGTTCCTAGTCCTTTTCGGATTGTCTTCCTGCGCGTGTGTGTTCTCTCCGCGGCCGGCCGTATCGAATGGAGTATCGACAACTAGCGCTTTGACGTGCGGTGGTCATTCACGTGTTTGAGGCGGTACCGGTGATATTGCATTGAGCGTGACTATATTATCCCTCGCTTTATAATTTTTAAAGGACTGTGGTCCCCATGTCCGCTTCAACGGTTTTTTCTTCACACAAAGGTGAGAGTTTGTTGCCCAGGCGTTTGGTTGGACTTCACTAGGACTTTTCGCCAACCTCGAACACTCTTTTTTGTTTTCCCTGTTTTGGAGCTTGTCCTGGGCCATTTTTATCTTATCCTGTATTTCGTATTGTGGCCCATTTGATTGAGTCTGAACCACGTCAGCCGGCCTCTTGTCGATGACCGAATGGATAGATTTGTTGTATTTGGTTGTAGCCAGTAGGATCAGCTCTACGGTATCGCTAATGCCTTTGTCGATTTTAAGGCATCTAGCAAGCTCTACCAGAGTGCTGTGGAAGCTTTCCATCTGTCCGTTTGAGACACTGTGGAGGGGCGGAGCATTTGAAATGCTAACGCTTAAATGGTTTTCCAGCATGACCACGATGGTTTGCGAGTTCAACGATGTTTCGTTGTCGCAATATATGACCTTTGCCTTGGCGAAAATGTTCATCAGCTGTAGTAGTGCTGGTTTGAAGTCCTCTATGGATCTAGAGGGGACCGGTTGGACGACGGCAATTTCGAGAATTTGTCGATGCACGTAAGGATATACTTTTTATCCGTGGAGAAGATGTCTATGTGTAGCATTTCTCCTACATGAGATGGGATTGGTGTTTCGCCAAGCTCCGGTTTCTTTGGATGTCTGTCGTATTTAGCCTTGGCGCAAGTCCTGCAGGAATCGACTATTTCGTTCGCCATTTTGGTCATTTTTGGGAAGTAGTACTCGGAGAGCACCTTTCTTGGCCAGACCTGTGAGCTCTGTTGTGCTCGACAGTGAGAATCTCTCGCCTCTCGTTTGCAGTGGCAAAATTTGGTGGAAGGGAATTGTCAAACCAATTTGTCCTGTATAATTGCTAGCGTTTGCAAATCGCAATGGATGGCGTTTACGCCTTTAGGAACTATCACGTCCGCAAGCTCCTCCAGCAATGACTCCTCGCAAGTGAAGTCAATGTTTGCCGTCCCTTGTTTCCAAAGAGAACAAAGCTGCGTTTTGACGAAAATTAATAAATAACTCTCCAGAGTTATCTGGGTTTGGAAGCAATTGAGAGGCTTGACCGTGGATGGGATAGTGTGGGTTAGCGACAGCTCACTGTGAATTGTGGCCGCGCTTGAAAACGCCACTTCTTCTTCTACAACGTTGAGTTGTTGCCTCGAGAGGGCATCTGCAACGAGGTTGTTTTTGCCAGGCATGTAATGAACCTTGGCACAAACACTCGTCGCCTGATGACGGGTAGCAGGGACTTTCCCCTAAAAAATTAATGACGTCCGAATCATATTCCTTAATGGCGTCGTCGTCAATTTCTTGAGCCGCGTCTGAAGCTGCAGCGGTATATTTCACCCCGGATTCACCTGCGCCCTGCACGACGTGGTTAACCCTCTGCCTTTTGTGTGGGCCCGATCGATCGGACTCTGCCGGCTTCCTATTTTGGTATGCCGGGGCAAGAGACGGCTTGAGCATCCTGGAAAGTGATGGATCAATGTCCATAGGTTCAGGGGTGCCTCCGCTGTATGGGGCAGAGCGCACTTGTGCCTTGTATTGCTTGCCGTAGTACGGATTTTTTATGAATTATTTTTGATTGAAAATTAAATTTTGAGTTAGTGAATTTTTGTCTTGGTTAAAAATTTTCTATTCTGCAACTTTTGCGTTGTTGTATAAAAATTTTTATTTATTTATTCATACATAAAAAAGAAATGCAAACAATATTAAGATGTAAATACCCCAAAAATGGTTTATATAAAAAATTTGCATAAAATTTGTATTGTTTATAAAAATATTTGTATAAAAATACAATGCTAAACCGTCAGCCAATTAATGGAAATTAAACGATGGGCGCCAATTAATTAAATTAAGGGGTAGGTATAGTTCTATGTCCGTTGCTGGAGAGGATGTCTTCAGTAGAGGGTGATATGATATCCCTGGCGGTTGCCTAGGGTTCTTCCTTCTCGCTGGAAGTTATGTTGGGAGTTAGGCTAGGATAGGTTATGGCGGTGATGCTAGGGGGTCATAGAAGAACCCCCCGCTTCCACTTGAGCCGCTA
Organism: Drosophila ananassae; assembly: GCF_017639315.1. Lineage (NCBI taxonomy): Eukaryota > Metazoa > Arthropoda > Insecta > Diptera > Drosophilidae > Drosophila > Drosophila ananassae. Next base: position 47,212 of record NW_025319141.1, read on the forward strand.
GGGCTCCTTGTGTTACCGCTGGGGCAAGGGTTTCACTTAAGCGCAGTTTCCCTCGTGGTCCCTGTGACCGGGAACCCAAATGAGGTAGATGTCATGATGTTCGGCCATCTCGTTGAGAGATCTGCGACAGTCATTGACTGTCAATTTTACAAGTGAATTGAATTTTCCGGCTTGTGCCGGAGTTTTGGTATAGGAGCTCATTATTGTGTGTGACTCAAGTACAAACTGAAACCTAAAGCTAACAAAAATGTATTTCATAGCAGCCACGCAAATATGCAGGGTTCGCCGGCTATGCACGAGCATCCGGCCAGACGCTGTGTCGGAAGTTTGGCCAGAGCGAGCTTTTAAGTAATCGGACATTTCCGTTGCGCGGTTAAATTCAGTTAACTTATACGTGTGCTTCTTCGTTCGATCTGCGTGCTTACCTAGCTTTTCTTTCTAGGGCAGCCACGCCTTTACCTCTGCCTTGATCCGCAAGAGTCCGTTCCTATAGAGCGAAGTTTTTTAGAAATGTTATTGACGGGACTTATGGCTCCAACGTTTATTTAGCGAACACACAATTTTTTCTTATTAATAGTTGTTGAGCTATCAGCGTTTTGATAGCGGCCGAATGAATAGACAAGGTTAAATTTTATAATTCAATTTATTATGGCTCAATTTAACCCCAAAACAAATTCCGCGGCCGATCCAAAACGATGCCGAACAAGTGCATAAAACCTAAGAGCTTGCGCAGAAGCTCCACCAATGCTCCAAAAGTGCATGCGCTATAAAACAACAAAGCGCATGCGAATCTGGGAGAAATAAAGAATATGGAACAGCTGATAACGGGCAATTAGTGGACCGCTGCGGCTAGTTACACTGAGAGAATTAAATAGAAATAATAATGAAATTTGATGCTGGCACAATTCCCAACATCCTCCCCCCGTTGAATTCCATCTTTCAATCCATCTTTGGAGCCACCTTGGCAGCTGCAGACGGCGGCAGCAGCGATGCGGACGACCTCCCCCCATTGGAAGGGTGCAGGCTAGAGTCCAAAATAGAGTCAGACCTGGGCGCTGACTTAATCGGCAACGGTGACAATAATCCAAATCCCGGGCCAGATGAGCGATTAAGAACAGCAGCTTCAGAAAATCTATCGCAGACAACTGCCAGATGCGACGTTGAAATAGCGACCACGGGGGGAGCGGTGGATAGCAGGGGCACTGATGAGACGCAATTGGACACGTCCTGGCTATCGTGATAGTTGTTCAGGTTTCGCTCCAATTTAAAAACCTGAGAACCCGATTGGATGTCGCGGCCCAGCGGGTTATCCTGACTGCATGAGCGACGATTTTCCTACAGACCATCCTGCATCTTCACTACCGCTATGGTTGGTTCTGCCATTGACGAAGCAGTGGGACCATTGGTGCCGTCGAGACGAGTGGAGTGTGCAGGTACCCTAATGGAGTGCTTTGCCATTCCCTGAATGTCAAAGCGCACATCAGCGGCAAGCTGGGAGAACTTCCAGCATAATTCACTTCCAACTTCAACAGAGCTCAATCGCTCTAACTCATCCTGGAGTGTGGTAAATTTCTTGCGCAACCATGATGGTCAAATCTTCCTTCTGCACTGCAGCCTTGACCTTATTATGCAGGGCTTCCATCGCCTGGTAGGTCACCTCTGCTCTTCGCCGCAAAAGCCTATCCCTGCTTGCAACAACCGAGGCACTAGCTACGTCTCCAGACTCCATTATGCAATTTGTTTTTGTGCAAGGTGCAATGTAATGGAAACAACAGCAACAAGTTTTCCTTTACAAGGTTTCCTTTAAGTACTTTAATGATCACAAATCAATTAGAGCGCGATCACGTCAGGATCTCCAATGTTGAGCTATCAGCGTTTTGATAGCGGCCGAATTAATAGACAAGGTTCAATTTTATAATTCAACCCCAAAAACATATTCCGCGGCCGATGCAAAACAATGCCGAATAACAAGTGCATAAAACCTAAGAGCTCACGTAGCATGCGCTACTTTATTCATCAATATCTATTTCAGTTATTTATGTATGTTATGAAAAGCGCTAAAAGACTTCGTGTTTCTTCCACACGTTAACTTCATCTCCTCGGGAGACGGAGGGATTTGTACTGCATCGACCTGTTCGGTCAGCTGTTGTATAGTCATGCAAAGTTCATTTTCCCTACTGACTCTCAATACTGGCTTCTTGAACGGCATGTTGAACTGTATAGTGCCTGTCATTTGTTAAATGCTGAAAGCCATTTTCGCATGTATGAGTGCTCTAGTGTTTGCGCTTTTCGGGGTGGAAGATCTGGCTCGGACTCAGAATCACTGGAGAATTGTCTTACGCTTCTATATCGTCGGAAGAGATTGCTCATGTGGAGCTGTAGTTATGTATAAAACCCGGGGAAAAAAAACAAATTCATGCTCGAATTGCATGCCCACAGAGGTGATTGGTAGAGTGAGGGGGCTCGCGAGGACTAGGCCGTCGTATTAGTTATGTGTTGGGGGCTCGGAAAGAAGTTTGGCTTACAAACAGACGTTATTCTCACTGACTTCAGTAAAGCATTTGACTCTTAACCATGTCGGATCAAGCAGCCGCCGGAAAGAAGTTTTTCCGGCAATTATTTATTGTGTTCGTGACGTCACTTTCTTCTACACTTATGTTCGCATCGCCCGCTCTCGTGCATTCGATCGTCCACCTGCATAATGTCATGCACTAGCGTTTGTCTCGCTCTCTCCCGGGCTCTCTCGATCAGCATCAAGCGTTGAGCCGCGCTCCCACGTTTTTATTCTTATTCGGTCTTCACCCCCTCGCAGTCACATCTATACATACATATATCATTTGTACAAGCCCAAAACATTTCAAATAAATTGTATGAATATCTCTAAATTGAACTGTGCTTGTTTTTACTAAAGCCAATATTTAGAATCCCGAAAACGCTCGGTAACTGAAAATTTGGTGAACCCCGACGTGATTGTGCATAGGAAAATAAGTTGTTAAATTAATTTCCGTTTTTAATTTTTAATTTAATTTTTAATCTCATATTTTTAAAAAGTCATGGCTATCTACATCTTCTGTAAAGCTTTCCTGCAACGAAACAAGCTGATCCTGCAATAGATACGTTTTGAACAAAGTAACAGTTTAAGATAGCCAATTTTATTATTGATTTGGTAAAGTCGACTCCTCCTGAGTCGATATGAGCATGTCCGTCTGTCCGTCTGTCTGTCTGTCTGTCGGTTTCTACGCAAACTGGTCTCTTAGTTTTGGAGCTATCGAGTTGAAACTTTGGACACATCCTTTTTTTCCTTGCAGGTATATAAGTCGGAACGGCCGGGATCGGTCGACTATATCCTATAGCTGCTATATAACTGATTGATCGGAAATGCCATAACTTTGGTGTTTTTTAAGTTAGAGGGTTGGGACTTTCCACACATGTTATGTTTGACCAAAATATATTATGTACAAAATTTCATAAGGATCGGCCGGCTTTATCCTATAGCTGTCATAGAACGGTCGGAATTGTCATAACTTTTGTGTTTTTTAAGTTAGAAAAATGGGACTTGGTTCCATTTTGGGCAAAATAATCTTATTTGACAAATTTCATAAGGATCGACCAACTATATCCCATAGCCGCTATATAACTGAACGATCAAAAATGGCACAACTGGGTATATCAACTTCGGTTCCGCCCGAAGTTAGCTTTCCTTTCTTGTTTTTTTTTTATAATTTATTATATAGTAAAAGTCTCATAAGGAAAGGCCCCTCATCTGTTTGAGACAATTTAGTTTCCCGCAACTACGAAACAATTTTGGATTTAAAATACATTTTTGGCAAATTTTTACTTAAAATTTTTAAACTAACCAAATTCCAAAACCTTTCAAAATTAAAAATTCGTATAACTTCAGAAAAATTCTTTTCGTCTTTGGAAAGTTTTTTATTATTCCACCTTCTTGAATGTCAAAATCTATGGAGTTAAAAAAAAATGCCCCTTCTATGGCTTTTCTAGACATAGAAGGGGCCTTCAACAACATCTTGCCGTGCTCAATAATCGACGCACTGACGGGACTTGGAATAGACAACCGATCAACTCACCTAATACGGCAGATCCTGGTTAACAGGAGTGTCGAGGCTACTCTTGGAGGTTCGACTATTCGAAGATACGTCAAGAGGGGCACCCCACAAGGAGGTGTACTCTCACCACTACTCTGGAACGTGGCGGTTAACAGCCTACTGCGATCCTTAGAGGGTGGCGGATGTAAGATCATTGCGTACGCGGACGATGTTGCTATTGCCTTCGTGGGGAAATTCCCACAGTCGCTATGCGACCTAATGACAGGGAAGCTCGAAGTTCTGTCGGCCTGGGCGCAAAGGAACGGGCTGGGAGTCAACCCGTCCAAGACAGAGCTCGTGCTGTTCACCAGGAAGTACAAAATACCTAACCTAAGACTTCCGAAGCTCCTAGGAGAAACACTAGTTCTTAGTGATAGTGCGAAGTACCTAGGTATCACACTAGACAGGAAACTGGACTGGAAGCTGAACACCGCTGATAGGACTAAGAAAGCGGCAATAGCACTCTATACCTGCCGCAAGGCGGTAGGCCTGAAATGGGGAATGTCCCCGAAGAGGGTCAGATGGTTATACACAGCGATCATCAGACCAATTCTATTCTATGGTGTTGTTGTCTGGTGGCCCGCCCTAGACAACTCCACATGCAGGGAAAAGTTCAGGAAGATGCAGCGCATGGCGGAAGTCTGTATAACAGGCAGTCTACGCACTACGCCTAGTGATGCCCTAGACACTATACTTGACCTACTACCAGTTGAACTGATGGGGGTAAAGACAGCCACTCTGGCAGCAATAAGACTGCGGGAAGCAAATCTATGGAGCAAAAATAGTTTCGGTCATACCAGACTGGACATACACCATTTCATGCCTGGGGTACGGATTACTGTGTGCCCGTCGACCAACCCACCACTAACTACAAAGTCTTAATCCCCTCGAGGGAGGAATGGGATGCCCGGATACCGGGACCGGAGGGCTCCATTCATATCTGTACAGATGGATCAAAACTTAACGGCCAGGTGGGAGGCGGTTACTTTTGCGAGCATCTGAGCCTAAAGGAGTCCTTCAGACTCCCCGACCACTGCAGTGTTTTCCAGGCTGAAGTAGTAGCCATTAAGGAAGCACTTGAATCCCCAGCTCTAAGGGGCAATCGGGGCACAATATGTATCTTCTCAGATAGTCAAGCAGCGCTCAAGGCACTTGACGGACTCTCATCCAACTCCAGGACAGTCAATGACTGTCGCAGATCTCTCAACGAGATGGCTGAACAGCATGACATCTACCTCATCTGGGTTCCCGGTCACAGGGACCACGAGGGAAACTGTGCTGCAGATGAACTTGCTAGGGCAGGGACTACCAACACTCTCCTACCGGAGAAAGAACTTGTAGGCATACCCTTAGCTACTTGCAGGCTAAAGTGCAGGGAGTTTTTCGACCTGGCAGCCAATAGGAAATGGAGTAATCTCCAGACCTGTAGAACATCACGTCTGATCTGGCCGACACGCTCTCAGAAAAGATCGGCGAGACTTATTGCTCTCACCAGACCGGAATGCAGCCTAGCGATTGGGGCAATCACTGGGCACTGGCTGATAGGCGAACACGCGGCCAGGCTTGCAGTCCCCCACAATGATTTCTGCAGGAGTTGCAGGGATGAAGAGGAGGTGGAATCGGTATCGCACCTCTTATGCCACTGCCCGGCACTCGGACGCAGCAGACTCAAACACTTCGAGTCCGAAGAACTCTCGGACCTTAGCGATCTCTCAGAGATCTCTCCACGCGGATTGGTTGCCTTCATTAAAAAAGCAGGCTGGGACCATGGGCCGCCATAGGTAGTCTAGGCATATATATGCACCCTGGTAGACAGGAAGGGGGGGGGGTAGCATCTCGGTGAAACCCTTGCTCCAGCGGCAGCACAAGGAGCCCTAGCGGCTCAAGTGGAAGCGATGTCCCCCTATGTCCCCCTTGCATCACCGCCCTAACCTAACCTAACCTAAAACGGAGGAGCAGCGGCGGGTTTATCAGCAGTTCTGTTATTGTTTATTTCTCTGCTATTTGTAAAGCGCCTGCGCTTTTTGGAGTTTCTTGTAGACCTGCTGCACACTAGGTCATCTTGCATTTGTGTGCGTCCCCCGGCTCGCATTGTTTTGAGTTTCTATTGCTAAGCTTTCATTTACTTGTAGAGATTGTTAGATTAAACCCTCAATTAAAAACACTGGAAATTGATTGAATCAGGATCAATTTATATAGGCGGTTCTCTTAGATGACTACGGTCGTGCACGTTGACATCCAGGTGGAGGCTGCCAAGCGTTCCATGAGAGTTGCTGCTCACTCTACGCTTTTGGATGCTACCAGTGATGCTGGTATTTCAATAACTCAATACAGGCCTGCTCCCTCATTGGCCCCTTGGCGATGCCAATTTCCGGATCGCCAATTTCCAAGGCCGGATTTCTGCGCCCTGTTTAGGAAAACTATTGGCAGTCATTCGCAATTGACCAAGATGGAGAAGCTCAAGTGGCTCATTTCATGCCTGCGGGACTCAGCCCTGGAGACTGTGAGGGCGCTGAATTCACTACAGATGGAGCATCAGTTAACATTTTCCTGAAGTCACGCCTATCTACGTATTCTGTTGTCTCACATCGTAGAGCATCAACCTGGTCTGAACACAACTGGAAGGTTCCCGCCAATGTGGTTTTAGCTGATCCGAGCTTCCAAAGAGCTCAACGTGTGAATCTGTTGATTGAAGCAAGTCTGTTTTTTGCTCTCAGTCGGGGAAAATCCAGCTAGGAGAAGGTCTGCCTCTTGTGCAGAAAACACATTTTAGATGGGTAGTTTCTGGAGGAGGTGGCAACCCAGGAAAACCTCGTTTGGCCGCTTCTTGTAAAATGATTCCTGCTGACTCCGCAAACCCTTTTGACGATATCCTCGATTATCTTCTCCACCAATTCTGGGAACTGGATAGGATGCGCCTATCGATCAGGCTACTAAGGAGGAGCCCACTTCGACATGCACCACGTACGTCTTGAATGAGGTGCTTAATGGAATGGTGGTGCCCAAACATCTCAGAGGTTTTGGAAGGAGTATTAAAATTAGTCATTCCCTGCCAAGAAAGTTGGGAGGTCCACGGATTCTGCGATGCTAGTTTGAATGGGTATGGAGCTTGCTTATATGTATTGTCAGGGTCTGTCAGCTCAAAGAGTCGAGTGGAACCCATAAAAACTCAGACAATACCGAAGCTATAACTATCTGGAGCTGAGTTCCTAGCAAGACTGATGGATGAAGTTGCTGATCTTGGAACATATAAGGAAGATTACACTGGCCGACAATTTCCAGCTTTTTTTTTCCTCCACGCATAATTTTACCTGCTCCATAACCTTAAGGCTCCCCTGAACCAAAGTCCAGAACAAACATAGGTTCTATCACCCACAGTTTCCGCGGTACACCTAAGAAAAGAAATTGTTCAAATTTTACCATATATTGAATTATGTAGGTCGTGTAATGGCGATGACCATCATTGTTTCTAGTACATATCGTTTTTGAAATATATGTGTAGCAACTAATATTAAAAAATGGTATCTAGCAGTTACCATATCTTTGGAATACTCATTCAGAGTTGAAATCTTAGATTTTCTACACAAATTGTTGGTCTTTTATGATTTTTTCCCAAACATTTTTCTATGGAAGATTTTTATTTTCTTATTGAAATCAGAAGATCATAACATGTTTTAATTTTGGATTTAAGGAAAAACTCGAAATAATTTTATTGATTTTATTATAAGTGGTTAAGCAATATTTTCTTCAATTAAATTGGAGTTTTTAATCTCATATTTTTAAAAAGTCATGGCTATCTACAACTTCTGTAAAGCTTTCCTGCAACGAAACAAGCTGATCCTGCAATAGATACGTTTTGAACAAAGTAACAGTTTAAGATAGCCAATTTTATTATTGATTTGGTAAAGTCGACTCCTCCTGAGTCGATATGAGCATGTCCGTCTGTCTGTCTGTCTGTCGGTTTCTACGCAAACTAGTCTCTTAGTTTTGGAGCTATCGAGTTGAAATTTTGGACATATCCTTTTTTTACTTGCAGGTATATAAGTCGGAACGGCCGGGATCGGTCGACTATATCCTATAGCTGCTATATAACTGATTGATCGGAAATGCCATAACTTTGGTGTTTTTTAAGTTAGAGGGTTTCCACACATGTTATGTTTGACCAAAATATCTTATGTACAAAATTTCATAAGGATCGGCCGACTTTATCCTATAGCTGTCATAGAACGGTCGGAATTGTCATAACTTTTGTGTTTTTTAAGTTAGAAAAATGGGACTTGGTTCCATTTTGGGCAAAATAATCTTATTTGACAAATTTCATAAGGATCGACCAACTATATCCCATAGCCGCTATATAACTGAACGATCAAAAATGGCACAACTGGGTATATCAACTTCGGTTCCGCCCGAAGTTAGCTTTCCTTTCTTGTTTTTTTTTTATAATTTATTATATAGTAAAAGTCTCATAAGGAAAGGCCCCTCATCTGTTTGAGACAATTTAGTTTCCCGCAACTACGAAACAATTTTGGATTTAAAATACATTTTTGGGCAAATTTTTACTTAAAATTTTTAAACTAACCAAATTCCAAAACCTTTCAAAATTAAAAATTCGTATAACTTCAGAAAAATTCTTTTCGTCTTTGGAAAGTTTTTTATTATTCCACCTTCTTGAATGTCAAAATCTATGGAGTTAAAAAAAAAAGAGTTTTGATGTTTATACTTACAATTATAGTATTGCTAATTGTGTGAATCGCCAGTCCAGAGGTTTCTTCCATATATATATATTCTATATATTATATATGAAAAACAAAACAAAAAATCAGTCACGTGCCGAACAAGAACATTTTTTATCTGCAATTTTGTACACCTATATAGCATATTTTCGTCACTAAAATTGATATCAGATATTTTGGGTTTCGCATGCAGGTTCGTCACCGTGCTTTACCTCGTCAAGAGGTTTTTTTATATGTATAATATAACTGAATACTATGGAATCGGAATATTTTCGAGCAGTATTGTATTCCAATATCTTAATGTGTAGGATATATTCTTAATTATGGAGGTGACATTAAAAATTATTAAATAAGATCCATTTAACTAAGTTTCATTACCGGTATTTTGCCCATTTACGAAAATGGCTCCATCTTGGATTATGTCAATATTTTTATTTTTTTCTCTGATTTTGTTACATAAAGATTTTTCTCCATTTAATAATTTTGTATCCATTTAATAAATATTTACTTCATTTAGTGACCTGATAAATCAAGACCCATCTGGATTATGTCTTGCATAATTGTTGAATATTTCTGTAACGATCAGTAATAATTAGATATTTTATGTATATTATAATAAGGTAAGGCGTAAGGCGATTTTAAATTCGGCTATATCTTATAGTTCTGATATGATAACACATGATTTATTTGATATGATAAAATTTTGGTATTAAATATTACACATCAATCTTTGCAAGTGTAATTGTGTCCACTAAATTCATAAGATCGTAAGTAAGCATGCGCAAGCGATATTTTCTAAGTGGTATTTCTTGATATTTAAAGGCTGTTTTGAATTCTTCGTATAGAGATTTTATTTCTTTGAATATTATTGAATTAATAACAAACTGATCGGTATTATTTTGTATTAAATCATCAATTATATTTTTGACTGTTATGAAATTATCATGATGTGGTGACCCCGCTATCCATTTCCAAAAAATGCCTGTTAAATGAGATTAGTTTATCTCAACAATTTTAAAAAACGAAAGGTGGTTGTTTATTATAAATATAGAAAACGACCAAAAAGAAAAAAACGTGCACTCGGCTAGACATTATAATTCGATATATATTAAAAAAAATAACTTAAGCCTAGCTTATCCATTGTGGCGAGGCGGGGCGAATTCACAAGAGAGCGCCACTGAGCTTTTATTTCGCTCCCGCGCCGCCCTATGTTAAATTAGACTAGACTTCAATTTGTTTTCGACTTCTAAACAAATTTGATCAGTAAATATTATTTGAATTAAATCTATCTTATCTCCGACATATATATATTTTTTCTTTTTTTTTTTTGTGTAAAATGAGATTATTTTATCTAATCGATTTTTGGAACAAAAGATGGCTGTTTAAAATAAAATTTTGCACTCGGCTAGACATTATAATTCGAAATATATTCAACAAAAATAACTTAAGCCTAGCTTATCCATTGTGGCGAGGCGGGGCGAATTCACAAGAGAGCGCAACTGAGCTTTTATTTCGCTCCGGCGCCGCCCTATGTTAAATTAGACTAGACTTCAATTTGTTTTCGACTTCTAATTATGCTACACCGGCCCCGTTGAAGGCCTCCATCCGGCTTTAACCAACCGGCAGCTTCGGCAGCTTATGAATCGCTCTCATAAATATAGCTCCAGCGCTTGTCCTCACGACGGCGACCTTGACCCTTCCGTCCGCGCCGACGGCCATAAATGGTGGATTTATGGATAAAATTGTATCAGAAACTGGACAGTTAGGCCGGTCTTTCTTTTGGTGTTTTTCATTCAGTTCCGCTGTTATTGCTTTATATCTACCATAGGTCATAATAGTTTTATTTATTAGTAGAGTTAATTTTCTGTTGAACTTACCATAATATTCCATTATGGATAATTTTCCCTGACTCAATATGTTCAATTCTTGTTCGATAATATAAATTGGTCGTTTGTCGCTAAAAATAAAGTCTAATCTGGCCATTATGGCATCAAATTTAGTACAGTACCATTCCATTTATTTTATTTCTTAGTATTGATAACGCAGAATAATATCTTTCCTCTTTCATATCTTACTATTTTATTCGGTTGGTTAACTCTAATTTTAAGTTAACGACCTCGTTCTTTAATGGATTTAATTCAAAATTAGTAATTTGTAATTTTTCTATATTAACTGTTGATATTAATATTAATATTAATAATTTGTTGAATTATTTTAAATTGAAAAATTGAGCTGCGCGGCTTAAAAGCAGATTGCTAACTGTATCATAATCCAAGTGCTGTTGCAGAAGGTTGATGATGCCACGCAGTCTAAGTGGAAGGAAATGCAAGCTGACTCGGATAACTTGGATTCCATTCCAATGTGGGAGTCCATCGCCAGTTTTCTTGAACGAAGATGCCGGACTTTGGAGAGCATTGATTTGCCAACGACATCACATGCACCAAACTTTACGGTAAGACGACGTAGAACCTTTCATCCAGGTAACTCTGCATTTGTGATAACAAACTCTTCCGCATGCATGATCTTTGATGGCCATTCTCACGTGATAAACTCCTGCCCAAAGATTTTAAGCTTGTCGCCTGTGGCGCCTAGCGACTGTGGGATCGTTTAGGCGATTCGATTTATGCCGTAAGTGCCTTGGATCTGGGCGCCAATCTCGGCAATGCAATGCGTCAAGCTGCCGTGCGTGTGGACGCAGTCATCATAGTCTGCTGCATTTTGGTGGCGATTCGCCAGCTCAACGAGGTTGGAGGCTTTCCAGTGGGATCCGAAATATTGCATCGAGATTTTTATGTCGATGATTCTATTTCTGGTGGCAGCTCCAAGAAGGAGGTTGTTGGCATTTTAGGGCAGATTTCAGGTGCTCCAATATCCCTAGCGTGTTGGACGGCGTGCCTAATTGGGAGTCTTATTTAATTTTTGATGACTGCAGTAACTACACGAAAAGGTTAGGCTTGGGATCCTTCTGCTCTTCAGTCCATTTCGAAGCCGTCTCTGTTCTGTTCTATCATCAATAGTGCGGTTATACGATCCTCTGGGCCTTTTTGGTACAGTTTTTTCTAAGGAAAAAATATGGTTGCAGAAGTTGTGCAGAGAGCATCTTTTTTGGGATGAAAGCTTACAGGGTTCAGCTCAGGGTTTTTACACCGAGTGGCAGGAGATTTGCAAGAGCTTCAGTCACATCCAACGTGCAGAATTTCCTCGGCTGGCGCTTACGTCATGGATTTTGTGACGCTTTGATATTTTCCAGGTCGCCAGGGGTTAAGAGCCGCCTTCTATGTGCGAAGTCTCGAGTATCGCCTCTTAAGACGTTAACTAAGCCGAAGTTAGAGCTGGCTGGTGCTGAATTGTTGGCGAGAATGAAGGCAGAGGTTTGCAGTGTAGGCGCTTACAAAGGGAAGTATTTTTGTTGGTGCGACTTTTCAGTTGTGTTATCCTGGATTCGAGATGAGCCTGCGAGGTTTAACGTTTTTGTCGCCAACCGCGTTTGTGAAATTCGGTAAACATTTTCGGTAAAATCCACAGTCTTTATCCAATCTTTATCTGTATAAAGAGTCATACATGTCTGAAATGTGGCGGGTGTATTTTTGAGTCCGAATGGCATTCGAGTGTACTCGTAATTACCATGATTAGTTAAAAATGCTTTCTTAGCGATAGATTTATGGTCCATATGAATTTGATAGAAACTGTTGAGCTATCAGCGTTTTGATAGCGGCCGAATTAAAAGAATTTCTATTTTCTATATTTATTATGGGTCAATTTAACCCCAAAACAAATGCCACGGACGATCAAAAACAATGCCGAATAACAAGTGCATAAACTAAGCTTGCGCAGAAGCTCCACCAAATCTGCCAAAGTGCATGTGCTACAAAAGAACAACAAAGCGCCGAGCTCAAGCAATACACTTGTTCAAAAGCAGAACATGGTAATACAGCTGCTCGTAGCACAACAGTCTAAATAATCTCTGTCTACTGTCACGATTCTTGATCGATAACCCTATTGACGTTATGCTACGTGTGGAAACGCATCTTACAAGCAAATACATTTTTCAAATAAGAGGCTATACAATCTACCGCACACATCATCCAGATGAGAAAGCCCACTGCGGAACTTGATTTCTAATCAGAGAACGTTTAAAAAACCATTTTCACAAAAGGTTCAATCGCTCCCCAAAGCTTGCGCCCAGTAGGACCCGAGGTCTTGGTGCCTAACGCCGGTTTGTCTCACGTTTGCTTCCGTTTGGACTCACGGGCTCCAGTTGCGGGGCCTGTGCTCGTCGTCGCTGCTCTTGTCGCCCCTCGTTTTCCTGGTTGTCGCTGCTTCTCTTCTGTGGGCGCCGTGGATCTTTGAACGGAACCTTATCCGTGTCAGCAGACCAATAGGCTCACCTCCCAGGCATACGCCGGCCAGGATACGGAAATTACTGGAAATACAGTCTCAGCAATTTCATCCAATTCCTACCATCCATTTTGCAACTCAAGAAGACTAAACTGTCGGGCCAAATAATTCTAGTATAGGAAAGTCTACAAAACGCCGCATTATCGTATGATGGCACACTTCCAATGTTATTAGCTCCAAATCGGCCATTAACAATACTTTTATTTCAATGGAAACATCAGCAATTGGCACATTGCGGGCCACAAGTGATGATACATAAGACCAGCGCGAATCTGAGCATAGAATTCAAATTTATACCACCTCGGGCACCCATTTTCGGATGCCGCAGTAAAATCAGCGAAACATTTTCTGAAACGATCCCACGAAGAACTTGAAACCATAGTGATCGACATTAAAGCCATTCAAAATTCTCGCCCGTTGACATCTGTCTCTTCCAACCCTTCCACCCCAGGGATCTCACGGCATTAACGCCAGGACATTTCTTGATTGGGGAACCTCTAACGGCATCACCCGATATTCACCACTCACTCAGTGGAAGCGTCTCGAACAATAACGAACAGAATTTTGGACACGCTGGACCCACGAGTACATGCATGAATTACAGAATCGTGCATCCTGGAAGGGACGGCGAGATCCAAATTGCAGAATAACGAACAACGTCCGACTTTCCACACATGTTAAATTTGACCAAAATATCTTGTGTACAAAATTTCATAAGGATCGGCCGACTATATCCTATAGCTCATAGAACGATCGAAATTGGCATAACTTTGTTGTTTTTTAAGTTAGAAAGATGGGATTAGGTACAGATTCTATGTTGGGAAAAACAATCTGATTTGTCGAATTTCATAAGGATCGGCCAACTATATCCTATAGCTGTCATATAACTGATTGATCGGAAATGCTATAACTTCGTTGTTTTTCAAGTTAGAAGCATGGGAGTTTCAATGGATTCCTCTTTTGGCCAAATAATTCGATATGCCAAATTTCATAAGGATCGTGCCGACTATATACGATCCGATATATATCTAATAATATAAGATGCGTGGCGCCACCTAGCGGACTTCGACTCAACTGCAAGGGTATATAAACTTCGGCTCCGCCCGAAGTTAGCTTTCCTTTCTTGTTTTTTATTTTTTTCTTTGTATATATTTTTTTTTTCTAATAATTTTATTTCCCTAGTATACATCTTTCTCTTTTCCTTTTTTTGTTGTTGTTTTTTTTTAAGTTTTTTTATTTTGGTTTTCTTTTTTTATATTTTTTTTGCTTTGTATAAATTTTTGTATTCTTCTTCCTTCTAATAGATCGATTGCCTTCCCATTCCACTTCCTTCCTTCCATCATTGCGCCACGCTCAGCAGGGCTTTACTCTCTTTCCCTACCGCGCTCTTATTCTAATAAGCTTCTCTCTCTTCATTTTCAATGCTCATTTATTTCCTTTTGGACCATACACTTAACTTATAATTAATCAGTAAATATTATTTGAATTAAATCTTATCTCCGCCACGGCCTTCCTGACTATAACACGTCCTCGTGTTGCTTTGCATAGTACAAGATTTATCAGAACACATCATTGTCAATATTTTATATTACTTAGCTTATCCCTATGATTACAAAGCTTACTTATACTTCAAAACAAAATCAATTGCACTTCTTGTGCCTTCAAGCGTAAGTTTGACGGGATAACACTTCTCAAATTCTCTAGAGTACAAGCTCTCTTCCGTACAAACCCAACTACTTGGGTATCCATCAGAGATTAGCTTAGCAGGATAACTTTCTTTTCTTTCACATATCTTAGAGTACACGCTCTCTTCCGCTCAAGCTCAATCATCTGGTTACCAAATTCCAAGGTCTCTCGATCTTTAGGCACACTACGCGGGTATTTATACACCCTTCTAGTTGTCAATGATTTTAACAAATATCGGTCACCATCTAGCAATTGTACAATTTCAAATGGTCCCTTAAACTTTGGATCCAACTTCGTTTGGTGCCGCTCTTCGCTTTTCAGCAATACATGATCGCCAATTTTATGCCTTCCTACCTGAGCATGCTTTTTATTTACTCTTGCCTTATCATACTGAGCATTCTTACTTATGCCTTCCTTAGTTTCCTTCCTAGCCTTATTCAGATCTACACGCTCTTCCTCATTTACAGTGAGCATTCCCAAGGGTCTCGCTTCTTTGCCAATCATCAGCTCTAATGGACTTTGGTTAGTTACCCGGTTCATGGTACAGTTTATTGCCAATTGTACTTCGCCCAATGCTTCTTGCCATGTTCGCTCGCTTGTCTCTACAGCCGTTAGCATGCCCTTTAGCACACTCATAACGCGCTCCACCTGGCCATTTGCCCTACTGGCACCCGTTGCTACTACATGAAGGTCAATTTTGTTATTGGAACAGAATTTTCGAAATTCGCTACTCGTGAAGCGTCTACCTTGGTCCGCTATAATTCTGTTAGGAACACCAAATACTGATATCGCAGACTTTACTGACTGTATGCAGTTCACCGTGTCCAAGTTCCACGTGTGGTACAGGTAAACAAATTTGGTGAAGGCATCAATTTGAACTATTACGTATTCCTTCTCGTCCTTTTTTCCGCTTAATTTCCCACTAATATCAATGTGCACCGTATGCCATGGTATCTCTACTTTGGGAATGGGATGTAACTCCGATTGTATTTTACCTGACACCGATTTTGACAATTTACATGTCACACAATTTTCTACAAATCTTCGCACGTATTTTGACATTCCGTCAAACCAATATTGCTCGTAAATCTTATCTAGGGTTTTTTGCCACCCCAAGTGCATTACAGCTTCATGAACATGATTAACCACCGACCACCAGAATGCCCTGGGTACGACTGGCAAGCATCGTGTCTTCCCATTTCTTTGAATTTTACGATGCAGCAAACTATTCCTGATTTCATAAGAATTAGGTGTTTCTTTCTGCATTTCATCACTATTTAACTCGGTCGTGATTTGCGATATGTCTTGATCACGCTTCTGTTCGGATATAAGCCAGTTGTGGGTTATAGTTGCCAAGTCAACTCGTACCTCCACTACCTTACTCAAACTTTCCTGCTCTACTATGGTGACGGGATTCCTAGACAAGCAGTCAACGTGAGCCATTTGGCTCCCTTTTTTATATTCCACCTGGAATTCGTATGACTGCAGAAATGACCACCAACGATGAACTCGCGGCGTCAATGCCGCTTTCTTTTGACTTCCACTAACAGAATTACAGTCCGTATATACGGTGAACTTTCTGCCGCTAAAAATAATGTCGGAAATTTCTAATCGCATTGTACACCGCCAATGTCTCGAGTTCATACGAATGATATTTTGACTCGGATATTGTGGTGCATTTACTGTAATACTCAACTACACGGCGCTGACCATCTACCATGTGCAATAGCATAGCGCCATACCCATTGGCGCTAGCATCCGTATGCAGCTCTATTGGTAAATTTGGATCGAATATGATCAAAACGGGATCGCTAGTTAGCACCTTAATAATTTTTTTTCGAATTTCCTCATGCTTTTCGCTCTACTCAAATTCGTTTATTTTTGATGTTAGCAGATAAAGAGGCTTCATTACTTCTGAGAAATGTGGGACAAATTTCCTAAAGTAAGATGCTAATCCTATGAACTGTCCAGTTTGTGTGACTGATTCTGGTTTGGGAAGTTGGGTTAGTGCTTGTATTTTTCGAGGATTGGGTTTTAGCTCGCCATCTCTTATAAGAAAACCTAAGTACTCTATCTCCGTTATCAGAAATTTGCGTTTTTTAATGTTAAAGGAAAAGCCTGACTTTGATAATACGCTTAGAACTGTTTCCAATCTGCCAAATGCTTCCTCTATAGTACTAGAAACAATTAATACGTCATCGATATAGACTACTGCATATTTATTAACCAAATCCCCTAAAGCTCGAACTATGGCACGTTGAAAGACTGACGAAGCGTTTTTGAGGCCAAAGGGCATAGCTAAAAATTCATATTGACCCTCTGGTGTCACGAATGCAGTTCGCTCAACCGAATCGGGGTGAATTGGCACCTGATAGAAGCCACTGGCCATGTCTAGGCTAGAGAAATATTTACCGCCTTGCAGGCGATCTATCTGATATTAATCTGGTCTGATATTAATGGCAAGGGGTATCTATCTGACACAGTATTTGCGTTGAGTTCTCGATAATCTATGCCCAGTCTGTCACTGCCGTCCTTCTTTTTTACAAGTAACATTGGACTAGCGAAAGGGGAGCTACTTGGTCTAATTACGTTGGATTCTAGCATTTGCTGAATCTTTTCTCTTACTATTTCTTTCTCACTCTCGCTAAGATGATATGGTCGTCTCTGTACTGTTTTGTTTACGTCCACTAAACGGATTTCTAAAGAACCTGTCGTAACAAGTCTATTTGGAATGCCATCAATGAGAAATTTGGAATATTTGGCCAGTATGTCGTTTAATTTTAACTTATCACTATTACATAGCTCCAAATTAACATTACTTTTATGATCTATCTCGTTTACATTTTTATCATTATTTAAAGACAATACTGTTTGAGTTTTGTAGATATCGAATCTATCTCTTTCTAAAGTTACTCCAAAACCAAGCTCAAAAATGTCTTGTCCAATTATCATATCATATTTGAGGCACTTATTATCTACTACATGAAATGACAATTCAAAATTAAATTCAGAAATTTGTATGGTGGACAGAATCTGCATATTGCTCTTGACAACATTGTCGCCTATGCCTCTCAAAACAACCATGTTATGGATTCTCTTTCCAGCCAGCTTGGCGCCAACTGTTTCTTTAACCAAAGAGCATTCTGATCCAGAATCAAAGAAAAATGGAAACTTCTCACCAAATGGAATTGCAGTCCCATTTGGCTGATGTAATGCGCATATGTCTACTCTCCTTTCGTTGCTGCTTTGGCTCGCTGTTGCTGTTCCTCTCGTACACACTGAAGCGATATGTCCAACGCCGCCGCACTTGAAGCAAGTAATTGTTGATCTCTCTCGTACCATCGTTGTCCTGTTGTTGCTTTCGCCATGTCTAGTCTCGTTTCGTTCTTCTGTTCTCCTCTTGCGACACTCCATTGCCTTATGTCCAAGTTTTCCGCAATTATGGCATCTAATCGGCGTCTGCATTTTGAATCTCTTCCTCTCGGGTCCCTCTGATGCAGAAAATTCTAAATTTCTGCTGAACGTGTGCGCCTTGAGTTGTTGTTGCAGTTCAGCACGTGTTTTTATGTTTGTGGTGAACGCTACACGCTGCAGTCTGGGGTCGATTTGGGATGCATGAGCCAAGACTAGGGATATAGCGATCTCCTCATGGGTCATTGATTTCCACATGGTCAATAACGATGTAATTAGTCGGCTTGAATACACCGAGAGGCATTCATTTGCATTAGGACGTCCCTTGAACATGTTGAGCAACACTGCTGCCGGCGTCTCGTTGCCTTCGTAGCGTTCCATGAACAAATCTCTGAATTGCGACCAGCTCATTCCGGGAAAACAAATTTGCGAAAGCCACTGCGATGCACTACCGAGTAGCGATTTGCTGAGCGTCATCACCAAGGATGCACCTTCTTGTGGATGTTCACTTAAAATCATATCCGCCGTTTTGCACCATGCTGTCGCGTCGGCTTCTGCAGCTTCGGGGTTGAATATCGGCAACATCGCGGATGCGGCGCGCGTTTCAGGTTGCGGCGTTGCTTTTAATAGTTCGGTTATCACTCTATTTTGCGATTCTAATAGTCTGCGCCAGCTATCTTCCGAGTTATCTTGTAGGGGCGGTGATCCCACTTCTGATGTCGGGAAATGTTGGTCGTTTTTCTCAGTCATTTTTTATTTTGCACACGCAGCGAGTCGCAATAATATTCTTCCTTATGACCTTTCACTTCCGATGGCTGTTCTCGATTGCCTTCCCATTCCACTTCCTTCCTTCCATCATTGCGCCACGCTCAGCAGGGCTTTACTCTCTTTCCCTACCGCGCTCTTATTCTAATAAGCTTCTCTCTCTTCATTTTCAATGCTCATTTATTTCCTTTTGGACCATACACTTAACTTATAATTAATCAGTAAATATTATTTGAATTAAATCTATCTTATCTCCGACATATATATATTTTTTCTTTTTTTTTTGTGTAAAATGAGATTATTTTATCTAATCGATTTTTGGAACAAAAGATGGCTGTTTAAAATAAAATTTCCAAAACGACGAAAAGAAAAATACGTGCACTCGGCTAGACATTATAATTCGAAATATATTCAACAAAAATAACTTAAGCCTAGCTTATCCATTGTGGCGAGGCGGGGCGAATTCACAAGAGAGCGCAACTGAGCTTTTATTTCGCTCCGGCGCCGCCCTATGTTAAATTAGACTAGACTTCAATTTGTTTTCGACTTCTAATTATGCTACACCGTCCCCGTTGAAGGCCTCCATCCGGCTATAACCAACCGGCAGCCTCGCCAGCTTATGAATCGCTCTCATAAATATAGCTCCAGCGCTTGTCCTCACGACGGCGACCTTGACCCTTCCGTCCGCGCCGACGGCCATAAATGGTGGATTTATGGATAAAATTGTATCAGAAATTGGACCGTTAGGCCGGTCTTTCTTTTTGAGGTGGGATTATATGTTCCCTTTTATTACTTGAATTTGATTGATTGAAGGCTCTGACATTTTGGCTATAATTTAACCTTTGTTTTTTTTATCTATTAAATTCTTATATGTTAGTGTTTACTCGCGAACTGACCTCCTTGTTATTCCTTTTGTTGTTTTGATGGTCTGGTTTTGAATTTTCCTTCTTTTAGTTTTGGGATTGTATTTCTGCGTCTTGTTCCTTCTTTGGTCTCTTCTTTGGTGAGTTTGGTTTTGATGATCATATATCTTGAACGTTCCTTTTTTACTTTTTTTGTTTATTGAATTTTTTTGCTGAATTATTCTGGGCAGTAAGAATTTTGTCAGGCTTTTTTGTTTATTGAATTTTTTTTGCTGAATTATTCTGGGCAGTAAGAAGTTTGTCAGAAGTTGTTTCACCTGCCGTCATGCGCTATCGCTGCCTCGCTTTCTAGCGGTATCTGTCGGTCGCTCTGTAGCATGACTAACTGAAGATTGGTGAACCCCGACGTGATTGTGCTTAGGAAAATAATTTGTTGAATTATTTTAATTTGAAAAATTGAGCTGCGCGGCTTAAAATATATAAACATAAACAAATAAAAAAATTAAAACATTAAAAAACATTATTCGGTTTGAGATTTGTGCGCGCATTATAAAGCGTTGACATACATACATACGTTGTTTGCAAAGTGCTACAGATTACCCCGTTATATAGAAGTTGCACAGTACATAAACGAACTAAAATACAATTTTTTTTGCGAAAATGTCAAGCATGGGCACAACGAAGATTGCTAGCTGTATCATAATCCAAGTGATGTTGATCCTGACTTTGGTTCAGGGGAGCCTAAAGGTTATGGAGCAGGTAAAATTATGCGTGGAGGAAAAAAAAAGTTGGAAATTGTCGGCCTGTGTAATCTATGCAGACTCTACTGTCACGATTCTTGATCGATAACCCTATTGACGTTATGCTACGTGTGGAAACGCATCTTACAAGCAAATACATTTTTCAAATAAGAGGCTATACAATCTACCGCACAGATCATCCAGATGAGAAAGCCCACTGCGGAACTTGATTTCTAATCAGAGAACGTTTAAAACACCATTTTCACAAAAGGTTCAATCGCTCCCCAAAGCTTGCGCCCAGTAGGACGTGTGGTCTTGGTGCCTAACGCCGGATTGTCTCACGTTTGCTTCCGTTTGGACTCACGTGCTCCAGTTGCGGGGCCTGTGCTGACACTCTCCTGCCGCTGTCGCTGTTTCTCTTACTGCTCTTCTGCCATCGCCGCTGCTCCTGTCGTTGTCGCTGCTCCCGTCGTCGTCGCTGCTCTTGTCGCCCCTCGTTTTCCTGGTTGTCGCTGGTTCTCTTCTGTGGGCGCCGTGGATCTTTGATATCCTTGGCTCACTGGGAATGCCACTCACGGAACCTTATCCGTGTCAGCAGACCAATGGGCTCACCTCCCAGGCATACGCCGGCCAGGATACGGAAATTACTGGAAATACAGTCTCAGCAATTTCATCCAATTCCTACCATCCATTTTGCAACTCAAGAAGACTAAAACTGTCGGGCCAAATAATTCTAGTATAGGAAAGTCTACAAAACGCCGCATTATCGTATGATGGCACACTTCCAATGTTATTAGCTCCAAATCACCTATTAACAATACTTTTATTTCAATGGAAACATCAGCAATTGGCGCATTGCGGGCCACAAGCGATGATACATAACACCAGCGCGAATCTGAGCATAGAATTCAAATTTATACCACCTCGGGCACCCCTTTTCGGATGCCTGTGGGAAGCCGCAACATTTTATGAAACGAACGCGATATACTGCCCCACGATCCCATGAAGAACTTGAAACCATAGTGATCGACATTAAAGCCATTCAAAATTCTCGCCCGTTGACATCTGTCTCTTCTAGCCCTTCCAGCCCAGGGATCTTAAGGCATTAACGCCAGGACATTTCTTGATTGGGGAACCTCAAACGGCATCACCCGATATTAACCACTCACTCAGTGGAAGCGTCTCGAACAATAACGAACAGAATTTTGGATACGCCGGACCCACGAGTACCTGCATGAATTACAGAATCGGTCCATCGTCCATCCTGGAAGGGACGGCGAGATCCAAATTGCGGAATAACGAACAACGTCCGGCAATATAACACGGGCCATACATCGACTGGAGGAGCTACCAAACAACAATAGGAAGGAGGAAACCAACCAATAAAAAAAAAAAAAGGTTACCCTAACAATACTTGTCTGGGTGAGACTGTCACTGCCCACCTCACCACTACAGGACCATCATAGAAGCCACCGATCGGATATCAATCAAATCCGCCGAGTGGGCGCTCATCACATTCTATTACCTCAATCAATTGGTACGAGAGATCGAGACAGTCAAGCAGGGTATACGATCTACAAAAGAAAGGTGCCCAACAGCATACGAAGCCTGCCCCACGAACATCCACACGTTGCAGGAAGTGGTGGAAATCCAAGATGTCGGTCAGTTAATGCATCATCAACGACAAAAGCACGGAGCTCTGAACATCATGGAAATATCGCAAATGGCCTCTTTGGAGTACTCGATGATCAATATGCCAAACGGATGGAGGAAATTATTAATAAACTAAGAGCCCAAGAAGGCATCACTCATAAAATAGTGGAGAACCAAACTTCAATCCTGGATACCACTATCAACATTATGAGAAGGTCAACAATCGAAACTCTGAAGATGATGCAGGAGTTAGAAGCCAGTCTTGCCAGAATCAAGGTGGGAAATTATGCATCCAGTCGGTATCTTCCACACGCAGTCTCAGAGTTGGTCGTCGTAGCAAGCCACATTTGTCGAGTCCAGGATGCTGGTTGAATGTGCTAATCGGGGCACACGAAGGGAAATTAAGCCCAGCATTGGTCTCGGTGGAACAAGTAAAACAGGTGATTACAAATACAAACACACCTCCCACCGGTGATAGACGACTACCCATCACAGGTGAGATAGCTCGAGACTTATATCGACTGGCGACCACTCGGGTACAAGAAACCGAGGACTTGTTGATGTTTCATACGAGCATACGAGATTCCGTTGGTCGAAGAAGACGAATTCACGGATGGAGCCAATTTCAAATAACGAGAGAATGCCTGGTGATAACAAAGACGGAAACCAGATATCTGGCAATAGATGACCACCGAAAACACCACTAAGCGATCAGTCAAGAGCACCTTCAGCAGAGTATCAGCAGGGCGAACGGAAATAAGGTATGCGAATTTAAGCATACTCTCTTTGGCCCGAAGCCCACCAACTACCGTGTACAATGGTAGCACAATCAAGACATCGGGTACAGGAATGCAAACCAGAGCCAATCAAGGGGACCAGTTATTGGGTTCAATTGACAGAACAGAAGGCATGGATCTTTGGAACCACGAATCCAATAACAATGACATATATCTGTTTTCGTCCTGTTTCGTTTCTGATCCTGATGGAATTACTCTTTCCAGAACTTTGCCCCTTTCTGACCCTGAGGATCCATATCATCCCACTCTTGAGCTTTCAATCGAAAACAACTCCTTAATTGACCTTCTACACTTAAGTCTACACTTAAATCTCAAAAAGTTCGATTCTTCCGTAAGGCAAATTTTATGAAATTAAATAAGTTAATCTCGGAATTTGATTGGTTTGATTTACTGGCATGTGAGAATATAAACATCGCATTACAAAAATTTTATTTCAATTTAAACTTATTTTTCGACGCTTGAGTGCCGTGGAAATATCCGTCCGCTTCAACGAAACCGGCTTGGTATACAAGGCACCTTATAAATTTAAAGAATAGTATGAATAGACTTTTAAACAAACAGATAATCTGGCTGTACAGTATAGGAGTTATATTCGCTGCTGCAGGATTCAGTTTAATCAGGATCCGAAGTAGTTTTATAACTTTGTAAACACTAAGCGTAAACATGTATCTTTTCAAAGTGGTGTGTTATCGGATCTTCTTAAGGTCAAGCCCGTGTATTCGCCAGGAAACTTCGCTGGAAACTTCGATCTTTCCCCTTATGTGGAAGGAATCTTTCATTATTCCGCTGCATAAAAAAGGGAAAAAATCCGACGCTGCTAATTATAGAGGCATCTCTAAATTGTCAGCAATTCCAAAGCTTTTTGAAAAACTTATCACTCCACATTTGCAACACCTATGTAGTTCAATAATAACTCCGTGCCAGCTATTGGAACTTACATCTTTTATCACGGATGGCTTCCGGAATAGCTTACAAACAGACGTCATATACACTGACTTCAGTAAAGCATTTGACTCTGTTAACCATTCGCTTCTTATAAGTAAACTCAGTCTTTTGGGATTCCCAACTGATCTACTTTCGAGCTACTTATCAGGGAGAACCCAACGTGTTTTCTTTAAAGATGTTACCTCGCGTTTAGTCCGCGCCACATCGGGGGTGCCCCAAGGAAGCCATCTTGGACCCCTACTTTTTACTCTGTTTATTAACGACTTGCCCCTTGCCTTAACTAATTCACTTGTACTTATGTACGCTGATGACGTTAAGCTATGCCTTCAGTATAAATTCACTAGCGCCCAGTCTAGACTTCAATCCGATTTGGATAAACTTCAAAATTGGTGTTTAGCAAATAACCTAAAGCTTAATGGATCGAAATGTAAACTTATGTCTTTTTACCGATCTAGTCCTCACCAGGCTATGTACTTTCTCTATGGGAACGCCTTAGAACGATTAACTCAGGTTAACGATCTAGGTGTCCTATTAGATTTGAAACTTAAATTTACCGACCATGTATCTACCATGGTTAATAAAGCTATGGGTGTGCTTGGTTTTATTAAAAGATGGTCAAAAGAATTTAATGACCCGTACATAACTAAAACGTTATAAACATCACTGGTCCGTCCGATTCTTGAGTATGGATCGTGTGTCTGGAGTCCTCAATATGGAGTACACCAAGATCACATTAAATCTGTACAATTAAACTTCCTTTCTTTTGCTCTTAGGGGACTTAATTGGGATGAAATCTTTACCTCCCCTCTTATCGTAGTAGACTTTTATTGATCAACTTACCAGCATTAAAAAACCGTAGAAATAGAAATATAGACAGCCAGCATTTACTAACACGCTTAAATTTTAACGTATAACTTGCCAACATTGGCAAGCATTCAACATGCATTAGTATCAAATTTTTTAGCTACGAAATTTGGCACTGCAAGAACTTTGTCAGACATTTCTGATAAAAGTGAGCAGATCGAAATAATCACCGCAGAGCACAATCGTGCACACAGAGCTGCTCAGGAAAATTTCAAACAAGCCCTCCGCGACTATTATTTTCCAAAAATGTCAAAGTTGGCTACTGAAATAGTGACAAATTGCAAAATTTGCACTACAGCAAAGTATGACACACACCCCAAGAAACAAGAACTTCGGGTAACTCCAATTCCGTCATACGTCGGTGAAATGCTGCATAGTGATATTTTTCCACCGATAAAAAACTATTTTTAACGGGTATCGACAGAATAGCAAGGTGCATCAAAATGGATAATTAAATTAATGATACAGTGCAGCTATTTATGCGGAAAACATTACATTCGGTCATTAACCAAAAACCCATTGATGTAATCCACTCTGCTTTCGAAAAAGTTAAGGAAGCAATAAAAATGAATATTGAAAAAGCACAGACGGATAATCTTGACAGGTGTAACCCATCAAAACAAAATAGAATATTTGAGGTAGGAGAAAGAGTCTACTTAAAGAACAATAAAAGACTAAGCAATAAGTCACTCCGTTATACACGGAAAACGCGTAGAAGCGGACCTGGGGACAGCGGTCCTCATTGGAGGGAGGGTAGTCCACAAGGACAACCTTAAGTAACCTTTTTCTACAATTAATACACCCAACACAAACACACACTCAGTAAAAAGCCAATAGATTTAACCTGTCATTTTCATACAGGATAGCGGGAATCATATTAACAATATTAGCAGTAGTTAACGCTAGAGTGACAGACTACACTCACGCCCGGTACATCCCCATAACCGACGGAACTGTATTGGTGTGGTAACATAGGAGTTACTTTAGGCATTCGAGCAATTTGACGAATTTTTCAATTATGATAGACGAAACACCTAGATTGTCCGCTTTTTTCTTACAATCGCACATGCGAAAATTGTTAGATTTTGATTATTATCCGTACTAAAGGTACGGAGGTAGCTGAGTGCAACCAACAAGTCTTAGCGATCACTGATTGCGTGTCGACGATGTACGGAGCATTCTGCAAACTGGCAACCCAGGACACTTGCGCCCGAGGTCTACATGCAGGGGTCTCGGCGCATTACGAAACGCAGGCCAGCCACCTAAGCCCCATAACGCTGGTAGACGATGGTATAATGATAGTCAATGAGAGTCCGGCAATAGTCAGCACGGATGACGGCCCCATTGGCATTGGCATTGTTATAGCAACGTAGGATGCCAATGCTTCAGAGGATGAACAGCCAAAACTTGGAAACGATCGCTATCGGCGTGGGAGTAAGCTTTTTGATCAGCACTTTCATCCTGCTCCATCTCATGTGGAGGAGAAGACGAGATGCATGGGAAATGCAACAGGTTGCCGAAACATTTAAGACGTCCGAGGACGGTCTTACTCCTAAGGGGGGAGTAGTTAACAGTCGGTAGAAATCTTGGGTGATTCTTGAATCACCTTAGTCTTTTTAGATGCCGACTCAGCATACCCGCCTTTGGGGGCCGTGCCTGGATCCCATTGGTTCCCGGTGCCACCCTACCGGTGGCACACCATTAGCGGCCATCTGGGACCAGCCTGGCCGCCAATTCTTACCTATTTTGAACCGCTACTACTCATCAAGCACCCTACCGGTGCCACCTCATCAGCGGCCGGATCTGGAGCAGCCTTACCACCGAGCAACCGACTACAAGATAACTTGTACAAAAGACTCATCTCGCAGATTACCAGCGGTAACTGCTCCGGATTTTTTGCGGAAAGCAATGGAAATGGAATTTCGTATACGCCGCATTTCGTAAAATTTATATGGCTATAAATTGGGCTTTTTTCTCATAGGTTGTATTTCCATTAAATATTTCCCCGCAAGAAATAGTTGGAAATGAAAGTTACTCTGCATCTTCGTCAAGCGTTAAGCTTGTTGGGCGGCGGCCTTCTCCCGGTGTCAATGCAATGCGTTGAATTGCAGTATCATTTTTTTCCAATAATGTTTTATGACCTCCGGGACTTAAATTCTTCGAGCTCTACAGCATTTTGGGATAGATGCTGCTGCTGAAGAAGTTGCTCTACCGCTTCGCGATCAGATTCATTTGCAATAAAAGGAATTTCATTACTTCCTTGAAGTTGACTCGTTAAGTTCTTTCTGTAGAGCTCGGTATTCACTAAGTACCGTACAGCTTCAAGGACCCGAGCGGGTCGAATAGTTTCAGTCATAAAATTGTGAGCGTACTCTAGCCTCCTTTTTAAATAAACTTAGATGACATGAGTAGAGTCGAAAGAGCGCGAAAGCGCAGTCCCAATGTCAGGTACTGAAATTGGAACGTTCACTACTGCGCCTCGGATACCTCATTGCCTTTCATAGCCGAGACAAATAATCCTCATGAAAGGGATTCTCGGTGAAATAAGGCGCTCTTCGAGGCAGGTGAGTCCATTTAAGCACTCGGGTATTTCTGGAAAATCGAAACCATTCGAAAGGCAGAGTGATGGGAGTTTGCCTAAAGTTATGGCACAACGGCAGGTGTTGCAAAAATTATATTTGCCGGACGGACTGGAAAATTTTCTCGATAAGTAGAAAGCGTTGCCAATCTCATGGTCCGAAAGTTCTGCTCTGGCTTCCATATTCCGTTGTGACTGCCTTTGGGAGGCATCCAATCGGTTTTGGGGGTCCATCTTAAAATTTATTAGCCGATCCTCTGCCATTTGTCGAGTTTGTTACTCCCGAATTCTCCGGTGTTGTCGTGTTTCCCGCCGTTGAGATGTGTTCATCCGTTGCTCCTGTGATCGTGCAATGGGATTTCTCCTGGTTGCTCTCCTGACATTGGCGTCCCTTTCCCGTTCTCGCTGCCTGTCTTCCGGATTCGTTCGTCGTTGTCGGTGCTCCTCAGCATCCTGTATCTCCTGTTCCCTAGAATTTTCTTCTGAATCCTGCCGATGATCAGCACCCGCTACGGAATTTCGAATCCGTTCATTAATTCGGTACTGCGGAATGGTTCTCCCAGTGGCATGATCAGCAGTGCTTTGCACCTGCTCTCGTCGTCGCTCCTCGGGTTCCCTGCCTCCTTATCCTGAATCCGTTCGGGAATTCGATGGAACGGAATGGTCCTCCCAGTAGCATGATCAGCAGTGTTTTGCACCTGCTCTCGTCGGCGCTCGTCGGGGTCTCTCGGGGGTCGCACGTGCCTCCATATCCCGAATCCGTTCAGGAATTCTGTACTCCGGAATGGTTCTCCGAGTGGCATGATCAGCAGTGTTTTGCACCTGCTCTCGTTGGCGCTCCTCGGGGACCGTGAAATTCAGCTTTGTGACATCAGGATCGATAAAACTGACTGACGGACCACCAGTTAAAAAATTAGATGGCGTTAGAACATCAAGGTCTGCAGGATCCTCTGAAAGAGACAATAAAGGCCGTGAGTTTATGACAGCACCAATGTGACAAAGCAGAGTTCGCAGCTCGTCAAATCCAAGAACTGAGGATCCAACAGCCCGGTAAAAACGATGCTTTGCGGTTTTTACAGCCGCCCAAATGCGGAGATCGAGGAGGAATAAAATGCCACTCGATGGACTCAATCGCACCAAACTCCAGAAGCGTTCGTTGATGCTCATCGCTTATGAAGAGTTGGAGCAGCTCCTTTAGCTCGTTTTTAGCTCCAACAAAATTGGTCGCATTGTCAGACCAAATGTGCTGAGGCTTTCGGCGAGTGCATATAAACCATTTTAAAGCCTGTAAAAACGCAGATGTGGATAGATCCATTACAAGCTCTAAGTGCACGGCTTTAGTAGCAAAGCAAATGAAAACACACTATGAGCACGAGGCTCATAGAAATCAACAATTATAGCCCGATAACTGGATGGCTACTAGGCAATATAATTGGATGACGATTATCAAAATCCAATGTAGAATTTCTTAAACGACCGACCTCCCGCAACAGGCCAAACTTGTCTAAAAAAGGAGAGGATGTGGCGAGTATACTGGCTGACGAAATTTCCTTTCCATTCCGAAGCGCCTTTATGTCATCCCAAAAATACACACGCTGCACCAGACGAAATAGTAGATGGGTTCCAGCCTGGATGTCGCCAGCAGTGACACCCTTGTGACGGACTCGCTAAGAGAACTTGTGCACATAAGCGAACACACGTTTCAGTGCTGGAAAAGAGTTGGTGTACTTGGAACCAGCTTTCACGTAAACGTACGGGGATTTGATAAGCACAACCCTTGCCCTTAGCTCCAGAGTGGGTTTTTCAGAAAGCACCGCTGCTGGCCACAGGTCTTGAAGTCCAAGAAGAAACGCAGGACCATGGGACCACAGGTTGTCAGTAACTAACTCCTTGGGAAGAGCACAGACGTAGGAACATAACGCCATTCCATCGTTCTGGTCAATTCCTGGATTGTTGAAACTCGATTGGCGACGAAAACATTAAAACGAGCGGGCCACAGCAGAATCGCACCAGCAGAAATAGAGGAGCGACTCGGGACTTTGAGCAGACTAAATGAATTTCTGACCTTGTACCCTTCGATACGACATAAATGCAAGCCCCATAAGCCTCACAAAATCCATGAATCTCCACTTCAGACTGTGATGAAGGTGACCATCTAGGGAATTCAGCAGTCCCAATCGGAGTGAAGAGCAAGCTAGGCCAAGAGTCTTCGTAAAGTTGCTGCCATCATTAAACCTTAGGAACGACTCTCGATCCTCTTCCGGTACGTCAGAGAGCACTTCAGAAACATTGGAGCACCACTTTCTGAACCGACATTGGCCCTTGGAGAGGATCCCCGATGTTTGCTGCATTATGTTGGTAGCATCCTCTATGGAGTCACCTCCGGAAATTAGATCATCAACATAAAAGCGCGACGCAGAATTTCGGCACCCTTTGGAAACATTGACTCTACATCCTGTGCCAACTGATGCATTGCTCGAATTGATAAAAATGAGGCCGGTTTTGTCCCATAAGTGACCGACTCATCTCGCAGATTACCAGCGGTAACTGCTCCGCATTTTTTGCGGAAAGCAATGGAAATGGAATTTCGTATACGCTGCATTTCGTAAAATTTATAGGGCTATAAATTGGGCTTTTCTCTCATAGGTTGTATTTCCATTAAATATTTCCCCGCAAGAAATAGTTGGAAATGAAAGTTCCTTTGCATCTTCGTCAAGCGTTAAGCTTGTTGGGCGGCGTCATTCTCCCGGTGTCAAAGCAATGCGTTGAATTGCAGTATCATTTTTTTCCAATAATGTTTCATGACCTCCGGGACTTAAATTCTTCGAGCTCTACAGCATTTTGGGATAGATGCTGCTGCTGAAGAAGTTGCTCTACCGCTTCGCGATCAGATTCATTTGCAATAAAAGGAATTTCATTACTTCCTTTAAGTTGTGCTAGCCATGACTCGTTAAGTGAAATGTTGTGCTTTCTGTAGAGCTCGGTATTCACTAAGTACCGTACAGCTTCAAGGACCCGAGCGGGTGGAATAGTTTCAGTCATGAAATTGTGAGCGTACTCTATCCTCCTTTTTAAATGGACTTGGATGACATGAGTAGAGTCGAAATAGCGCGGAAGCGCAGTCACAATGTCAGGAACTGAAATTGGAACGTTCCCCACAGCGCCTCGGATACAGCATTGCCTTTCATAGCCGAGAGAAATAATCCTCATGAAAGGGATTCTCGGTGAAATCAGGCGGTCTTCGAGGCAAGTGAGTTCATTTAAGCACTCGGGGATTTCGGGAAAGTCGAAACCATTCGAAAGCAGAATGATGAAAGTTTGACTAAAGAGACGGCATGACGGCAGGTGTTGCAAAAATTATATTTTCTGGACGGACTGGGAAATTTTCTCGATAAGTAGAAAGCGTTGCCAATCTCATGGTCCGAAAGTTCTGCTCTGGCTTCCATATTCCGTTGTGACTGCCTTTGGGAGGCATCCAATCGGTTTTGGGGGTCCATCTTAAAATTTATTAGCCGATCGTCTGCCATTTGTCGAGTTTGTTACTCCCGAATTCTCCGGTGTTGTCGTGTTTCCCGCCGTTGAGATGTGTTCATCCGTTGCTCCTGTGATCGTGCAATGGGATTTCTCCTGGTTGCTCCCCTGACATTGGCGTCCCTTTCCCGTTCTCGCTGCCTGTCTTCCGGATTCGTTCGTCGTTGTCGGTGCTCCTCAGCATCCTGTATCTCCTGTTCCCTAGAATTTTCTTCTGAATCCTGCCGATGATAAGCGCGCGCTGCGGCATCCCGAATCCGTTCAGGAATTCGGTACTCCGGGTCGGTCCTCCGAGCGGCATGGTCAGCAGTGCTTTGCACCTGCTCTCGTCGTCGCTCCTCGGGTTCCTCTCGGCGAGTCGCGCGTGCCTCCTTGTCCCGAATCCGTTCGGGAATTCGATGGAACGGAATGGTCCTCCGAGTAGCATGATCAGCAGTGTTTTGCACCTGCTCTCGTCGGCGCCCCATAAGCCTCGATGCTGGCGTCACAAAATCCATGAATCTCCACTTCAGACTATGATGATAGTGACCATCTAGGGAATTCAGCAGTCCCAATCGGAGTGAAGAGCTTCAGGTAGACTTTCATCCCAGGACAACTTCTCACGGCATAGCTTCTGAAGAAAAATCTTCGCCTTCGTAATGACAGGTCCAACAAGCCCTATCGGATCATAAAGCCGGGCGATTGAGGAGAGGATGATGCGCCTAGTTCGAGGGCCTCGAGGGTGACTGGAGCCCTTCAAACGAAAATAGCAAGCGATCAGTAGAAGGATCCCAAGCTAGGCCAAGAGTCTTCGTAAAGTTGCTGCCATCATCAAACCTTAGGAACGACTCTCGATCCTCTTCCTGTACGTCAGAGAGCACTTCAGAAACATTGGAGCAACACTTTCTGAACCGACATTGGCCCTTGGAGAGGATCCCCGATGTTTGCTGCATTATGTTGGTAGCCTCCTCTATGGAGTCACCTCCGGAAATTAGATCATCAACATAAAAGCGCGACGCAGAATTTCGGTACCCTTTGGAAACATTGACTCTACATCCTGTGCCAACTGATGCATTGCTCGAATTGATAAAAATGAGGCCGGTTTTGTCCCATAAGTGACCGTATCCAGTTTTAAAACCTGCAACTCATCCTGGGTGGAATTCCGCTAAAGAATGCACTGCAGATAGCTGCCCTCGGGGAAAACTCTGACGCATCGGTACATTTTGCAAATACCTTAGAAACCTTAGAAAAATGTGCATCAGCTTTGGTTGGATAACTGTACCAGTCATCAAAACGTCATTCAATGAATACTTAGACGTAGTGGCAGCCGAACCATCAAAAACAACCCTTAGCTTGGTTGTTGAGCTGTCCTCCTTCAAAACGCAGTGATGTGGCAGGAAATACTGTCTGGCAGATCGTGGACTAGGCGGGACTGGAGACATATGCCCCAAATCTAAATATTCATTTATGAACGCCGCATACTGATCCTTTAATTGAGGCTGACGGCAAAGCTTCCTTTCGAGGGAGAGAAATCGCCACACGGCTCGTGAGTACGACTCACCTAGCAACTCAGAGCTGACCTTCAACGGCAGCTTCACCGAGTAGGCGCCTGACATGAGCCGAGCAGAATTCTGCACGAAATGCGTCTCGCAATCCAATTCCTCTTTCGTCCAGTTCGATTTCCCAAAATTTACGGAGCAGACACTCCAAGCGCTCATCCAGCTGGCTTGGGCTCTTCACAACGTCCTTGCGGGCTGTGGCTACGAACGACTTTCTCTCCAGATGTGAACCACCGCCACACACAACCCCCCCAAGCCGGGTTTTCTGCAGCACCGGTAGGCCAGCTGAGAGCTGTATTTGACCAACACACAGCAGATCATAGAATAGACTGGCTCCGATAAGTAAATCGATCCGCTGCGGTCAAAAGAACTGGGGATCACCCAAAGTGAGGTTTGACTGAATATTCCAGATGGAGACATCCAAACTAAAACTAGGCTGGAGGTCCGTGACGTTGGTGGCGATTACAGCGTTGACGAGGGCCGAATATTCAGAGCGATAGGATCGTAGGAGCACATCAACAGAGAATCCGTCTGTCGCGAAGCCAGTGTCGCCAATGCCCGACACTGCCACGTACGATTTGCGACTACGAAGCTGCAGCTGACTAGCCATTCGGGACGTAATCATGTGCACCTGCGATCCCGAATCCAAAAGAGCCCGGCATGGAACAAAAACCCCAGAACGACTCCGAATGAGAATGTTCGCTGTGGCCAGTAAGGCAATCTCACCGCTACGACCCTGGGCAACTAGTGCATTAGCAGTGGATGGTGAGGCGCCTATTGGCTCGGCGCACTCGACTGCGGCTGATGTAGACGGCACAGCAGAAGGCTGGCTGCTGGATGCCTCCTCCCACAACTGCGACAATAATCAGCGAGGCAGTCACGAAGGTGATGGCCAGTTTGAAGACATTTCCGGCATAGCCTCGCCAAGGCGGCTCTCAGGGGCAATGACAAAAACCTTGGGCAGGCAAAAACTACATGGGACCACCCACCGCATAATTACAAGCAGAGGCAGATGAATAAGTAATAATAATGGATGCTCTACTGTTATTTGCGACTCTACGTCTCTACGGCCAAGGCCACATCCATAGCCTCCAAAGTCCTGCAACGCTGTTCCAAAAACTCTGCCATCGACTCTCTAGTAGGGATGAGATCCGAGTTCGAGGCATTTTGACCTTCCTCCCACTTGACCTGAGTAGCTGGATCCAACCTTTGAAGAAGTGCCTGGACTATAATGCAGCCGGCGATCTGAACTGTCGTCCACAAATTTTTTAAGGCTCGCATATGGGCTCGGTAACTGACTTTATTGAACCCCGATGTGATTGTGCTTATTTGTTGAATTATTTTCCATTTCAAAACGCAGTGATGTGGCAGGAAATACTGTCTGGCAGATCGTGGACTAGGCGGGACTGGAGACATATGCCCCAAATCTAAATATTCATTTATGAACGCCGCATACTGATCCTTTAATTGAGGCTGACGGCAAAGCTTCCTTTCGAGGGAGAGAAATCGCCGCACGGCTCGTGAGTACGACTCACCTAGCAACTCAGAGCTGACCTTCAACGGCAGCTTCACCGAGTAGGCGCCTGACATGAGCCGAGCAGAATTCTGCACGAAATGCGTCTCGCAATCCAATTCCTCTTTCGTCCAGTTCGATTTCCCAAAATTTACGGAGCAGACACTCCAAGCGCTCATCCAGCTGGCTTGGGCTCTTCACAACGTCCTTGCGGGCTGTGGCTACGAACGACTTTCTCTCCAGATGTGAACCACCGCCACACACAACCCCCCCAAGCCGGGTTTTCTGCAGCACCGGTAGGCCAGCTGAGAGCTGTATTTGACCAACACACAGCAGATCATAGAATAGACTGGCTCCGATAAGTAAATCGATCCGCTGCGGTCAAAAGAACTGGGGATCACCCAAAGTGAGGTTTGACTGAATATTCCAGATGGAGACATCCAAACTAAAACTAGGCTGGAGGTCCGTGACGTTGGTGGCGATTACAGCGTTGACGAGGGCCGAATATTCAGAGCGATAGGATCGTAGGAGCACATCAACAGAGAATCCGTCTGTCGCGAAGCCAGTGTCGCCAATGCCCGACACTGCCACGTACGATTTGCGACTACGAAGCTGCAGCTGACTAGCCATTCGGGACGTAATCATGTGCACCTGCGATCCCGAATCCAAAAGAGCCCGGCATGGAACAAAAACCCCAGAACGACTCCGAATGAGAATGTTCGCTGTGGCCAGTAAGGCAATCTCACCGCTACGACCCTGGGCAACTAGTGCATTAGCAGTGGATGGTGAGGCGCCTATTGGCTCGGCGCACTCGACTGCGGCTGATGTAGACGGCACAGCAGAAGGCTGGCTGCTGGATGCCTCCTCCCACAACTGCGACAATAATCAGCGAGGCAGTCACGAAGGTGATGGCCAGTTTGAAGACATTTCCGGCATAGCCTCGCCAAGGCGGCTCTCAGGGGCAATGACAAAAACCTTGGGCAGGCAAAAACTACATGGGACCACCCACCGCATAATTACAAGCAGAGGCAGATGAATAAGTAATAATAATGGATGCTCTACTGTTATTTGCGACTCTACGTCTCTACGGCCAAGGCCACATCCATAGCCTCCAAAGTCCTGCAACGCTGTTCCAAAAACTCTGCCATCGACTCTCTAGTAGGGATGAGATCCGAGTTCGAGGCATTTTGACCTTCCTCCCACTTGACCTGAGTAGCTGGATCCAACCTTTGAAGAAGTACCTGGACTATAATGCAGCCGGCGATCTGAACTGTCGTCCACAAATTTTTTAAGGCTCGCATATGGGCTCGGTAACTGACATTATTGAACCCCGATGTGATTGTGCTTATTTGTTGAATTATTTTCCATTGAAAATTTGAGCTGCGCGGCATAAAATATATAAACATAAACAAATAAACAAATTTGTCGGATAAGTTAAGCCTTCTCCTCGCGGAATCTCATGATTCGTTTGTTCGTTCCCCTGGTGGTGTTCCATGTCATGTTCTGGCTGATGCAGCGAGTCCTCGATAAAATTAGCAGTTAACTCAACACGCTAAGCTTAGTACGAAGCAGAGATGAAAAAGAAATAAGGACCAGATCTAGCAACACCACGAAGCCACACACGGCCTTAGTTCGCAAACTGAGTCCTCATCATACCAGGACTGGTACCTTATACCTTAAAGTCTAATATCTAACGTGAGACTGAATTACCTCCTCTCCGACACGGCATAAAATATACTTATACACGCCCTCGTGTCTATAATCAACATCTGAATTTCATTCCGCTTTATAATTTTATTAAATGCTTTCAAAGAACTTAACCACATAATCTTAACTTCATATAATGTTCATTAACATAACTAAAGTTCTATTTTTAACATATCTCTTATGTTCTCTAATAAACCATTTCCAAACGAAAGAACAATTAATCGTTTGTAGCGAGCACCCTATATAAAAACACAAAATACTTGACTTCCTAGGCAGGCCAATATTTCTTACCCTTAGTGTATGGAGAGAGAAGGGAGAAACCAATTTGAAAGAGACATACGCAAAGCCCTGTTACCCACGCATCCACTGACCAAAAGTAGGTAGAAAATCATTCGCTCCTACCGTTAGGTTTGGAAGCTTTAGTGCTTCAGGGAATGGCTGTACATACCCCCTCTCGCAGAAATAATTTTATTCTGATCCTCTGCCGAGCGAAGAGCCTCGAGTACATATTGTGAAATAATAAGAAGATCCCGCGGACACGTGTAGAGAGAAAAAACTATACAGTGAAGGCAGTGCAGGCCATTCAGCCAGCAAATTTAAGACATTTTAATAATAAAAACTACTTGTGTTTGTGTGTGGGTTAAAAATTCATAAGGTGAGACTCCCAAATAATTGAACTAGTGCAAGTTTAAAACCTGACTAATCCCTTGTCAGGTATCCCATTTGACCAGGATCAGCCTGATAGGCTCTCCGTGTGGCAAGTGGCCTCGGATCGGACGTCGGATCAGTCAGGAGGCAGTAGCACCACCAAAGCCACCCCCGCCGAATCAGTGGGACGCACATGGGCTTGTAGCCGCATCGTACCATCAGTGCACCGTACCCCGATTCCTATCTTCTCCCCGGTTGGCGATAAGGTGTCGTTCAGCAGATGCAGTAGCAACCAACGGATGCCGCCGCCCCCCGATTAGGTTTTCTCTTTGGTTAAGCAAGCTGCCGTCATGATTTTGTGAGCGGCATAGGACCCACATATCCAAATATTTAGTTTTTAAGCACGATGATCATGCCTGCGAGCATGTATGTGTGTCAATATTGTATTTAACGCGGATTGACGCGAATAATTTTCACGGCGAACCTCGATAGCTGCGCCACAAAAGTATCGACTCCCAACAATAATAGTAATCTTCACGGCGAACCTCGATAGCTGCGCCACAAAAGTATCGACTCCCAACCATAATAACAATTCCCATTATGGTAGTACTATAAATGGAATTTCATAAAGTTATTGCATAGATGCAGTCATTTACGAGTATGAATTAATTAGTGTAGGACCTTATCCTTAAATTTAGTCTCTAAGCAAACCCACCCAGCCTCGAAAGAGAGATCAGCCAGGTCTTTTCCCCATTGTACAATTCTCCAATAGCATTAAGTCCACAACAAAGATCACCTACGTCATCTTGGGCCCAACGATGGATGCAGAATCTGTAAAGCTGAGTGAGTAAAGAAAACAAGAGTAATAATTGCATACATATAGATAAGTACAATGGGAAATCCCTGCGATGTTCTGCCTTTCTATCCCAAACTATGAAGACTAGTTGTAATTTCAGTTTAGTACCGTTACTTTTGAGAATATTTAATTATACGAATTGAACATGAACTAATATCTTTCACTTGGAGCACTTCGGATCCGAACATTGCAGTTGAACATGGGTAGACCCCCACTGCACAGTGGTTGCGCCCATAGGCCATAATTCAAAAAATCCGCAGAACAGAAAATTTGCGAAAAGTAAACAAAAAGTCTACATAATGTCCAAGTTTCTCAATGGCAAACCAGGTTTTTCAGGAATCTAACGGGACTTTCTAAAAATAGAATGCAAAGCGTGAACAAGTGTTTAGTTTTGAAGCGCAGCGGCGTTAAGTTACCTCTTCGTCAAAATATTACTGGATTTCAAAGTGTTCAAACGTTTTTTAGAGAGGTCCTAATTTTATTATTAAAAATGAATTTTAAAGTTGAAGGTATTTACTTACTAATTACTTATTGTGAAATTTATTTGATAAATATTTTATTCGTTATGTGTTTTTAATTAACTATACATTTTTTGTGTATTATATGAACGTCTTTTTCATGTTTAAGTAGACTTTTAGATATGTTCCCCCCCCGATTCCCCCTTTATGAGTGATATCAGTGCATTTGCCAATGTTTTCATGTAATAAAAATGTTAAGTTCAACTGCCGATTTTTGCCTATGTGTATATACTCATTAATAAACTCAAGCTGTCAAGGTCAAATTCGCGACGCAATCTGCTGCTCTTCCTTTGCTTTTATGATGTTTCTTTTGTTTTCGTCTTTTTTGTTTGTCGATAATTTCGCATATTATTTTTTCGCTTATTTTTATGTTTTCATTTTTAATAGGTGCTTCTTGTAAGTGCGAATTTTTACGCATGCACGTCTTTGATATTTGGTGCAAAGAAAAGGGCGTTGATGCAGAAAAAAATCGGAGACTTACTAGTGCAATAGAAGAAAGCATTAAACACAAAGGCTACGCAATCGACATGACAACACTTAGTAATTGCATTAGTTATATTTGCAAAAAATATTGTACTTTTTGGGCCAAATACAAT
The DNA here is from genome assembly GCF_017639315.1 of Drosophila ananassae. Taxonomy (NCBI): domain Eukaryota; kingdom Metazoa; phylum Arthropoda; class Insecta; order Diptera; family Drosophilidae; genus Drosophila; species Drosophila ananassae. The sequence continues at coordinate 85,658 of NW_025319141.1, forward strand.
CGTTTTAAGAATTCAATTGTTAAACATCAATCTAATTGGCTGAACACTATTGAAACAATTATAATTGAGCCACCTCAATAAGGGATTGCAAGTGCTGAACGTGGACGACCCAAAATTGATTTTGCTGAGTCCTCAAAAAGGACAAAACGTCGTCGGATAGCTCTGCTAGAAAAACAAGATGAGTCTGCAGCTTCTGTTTTACGCTCATCCTATTTTCAACCGATCCCAAAGTCATCCGAAACAAATATGGAAAAGGTCTCATCGCTTTTAATGGTCACTGGAATCACGAAACATCAATACTTGCTTATTCGTGAATTTATAAATAGTGAAGCTTCATGCAATATATTGCCAAGCTATGAGAAAATTCTCAAATTTAAAACCTTAAGATATCCAGAAAATATAACAGTAGCAGAAACATATGCAGAAGTTGAGCTGCAGAGTCTACTAGAAAACACAGCATCAAGCATTTTAGAGCTCCAAAAACCTGTAACTGAAAATTGTCTTGATGGCACGGAGAACACACTAACATTAATTGGAAAATGGGGCTTTGATGGCAGTACAGGGCACAGTGAATATAAGCAAAAGTTTTCAAACTGCAATGACGATGATAGATGTCTATTTGTAACATCATACGTCCCACTTCAGCTTATATCTGAAAGTAACTCAAAAATAATATGGAAAAATCCTAGACCATCATCTACACGCTATTGTAGACCAGTCAGACTTCAATTTAAAAAGGCAACAGCCACACTATCCGTTAAAGAAGAACTGTACTTCAAAAATAGAATAGATAACCTAAAGCCAACCGAATTTGAAAGTCCCAATAAAAAATTATTTATAAATCATAGCCTGCAACTTACTATGGTAGATGGTAAAGTGTGCAACGCGTTAAGAACAAAAGCTTAATGTACTGCAAAGAAAAGAACGAGTACAAGCGCAGTTTCGCGATAAAATGGGAATAATTGTTGATAAGCCTAGAGACGAAGGCAGAGGAACTTCCAACGATGGAAATATGGCCAGGAAATTTTTTGGTAACCCGAGCTTGGCATCTGATATTATAGGCATTGATGAAGAAGATCAGGATATTCCATTAATGCTAAAAAATTTGAAATCTATGCGTTGGATACTGCTAAGCAGTTGATAAAAATATATCCATGGTACTATCTTCCAGCAACAGTGCATAAAATTTTAATTCACGGTGCGAAAGTGATAGAGCATGCATTGCTGTCAAATGCCGGCTGCAACATACTCGGAAGATGTCTTGCATATTGACAAATACAGACTTAATTAATACACTTCTTTTGCGTTCAGACCCTTTCATAACAAGTCAAAGGAAACTACCAAAAAGAGACAAATCTAATTTTTCTCCCAGCACATTTGATTTATTAGAAGATATTTGTTAATATTTATTTCACTCCCAATTTTTTAAATATATTTATTCTTATATACATATCATAAAAGGAACTTTAGAACCTCATTTCATAATATTTTGAAAAGCTTGTGGGAAGGAGGAGAGGAGTTAATATTTTATACTCTAAATAATTTAAATACAAATAAATTGGATGCCTAATAATGAAATTTTAGCACTGTAATTCTACTGGTAAGTAAGCAAGTATTTGCATAGAGCACCATTGCCATATAATACTACCGCCATACTTACTACGGTGCTATGAGAGCAATAGGATACAGTCGTCCGATGTATCCAATTTTTTTACTATATATTAAAAATATTTTTTTATATTTTTGGAAAAAATTTCACATTGATATCTCAACGGAAAGTATTTATGGCCGCGGCTCCATACAAGCCCAACCACAGTGCACAGTTTGGTGAAGCGTCTACATGGTAGGGAGGGTATAGAAGAAGGACCACAACATCCAGTCTTTCAGATATCAGGGTCAGTAGAATCAATCACCCAGGATCAGCCTACTTCCTTCGTTCCTTTCCAACTTCCCCATCTCTGTCTACGAGAAAATCCGTAACGTACTTGGTCTAGATTGCCGTGCCATCACCCACGCCCCTTTCGACTGAGCCCAGCCGTCCCCAAGTAGACAGAGGAGGTGCGGCAGAGACCATTCGTGCAGTGTTAGGGACAGTTTACTGTACTTAATAAATCGACAAAACCGTACGTCCGTTATACGTTTTCAAATTATACATTAATCAGTTAAAATCGTTACTTCGTAATCCAAAATACATAACTAAACTTTTACAAGCCAACTTTTAAATTCTTTGCCAAACACATTAGCTTCACACATTTTCAAACAAATTAAATTATCCATCGCCCAAGAATACGGCTTCACAAATTCATTAATCTCATTACTCGTCCATCGTCCAACACTTAGCTTCACGAATTCATCAACACTTGGCTTCACGAATTCATCAAACACATCTTTCGTCCATCGCCCAACACATGGTTTCAGGAATTCATTAAACACATTTCTAAAGCAACTCTCGTCTAACACCAATCACATGGCTTCACGATTTCACCAAACACATTTCTAAAGCAACTCTCGTTCATACATGACCAAATACATGGCTTCACGAACACTCTCTTTTTCAACAGACTTTTCCAACTGATATTGTTATTTGTAATTTACATCAAGCTCTTCTGGAATTTGCTCTTCCAGTAACTTTCGCAAACTTTCGTGTGGGTACTTGTAACGCCTATTGTTCTGTGTAGACTTTAAAACGTATCGGTCTCCGTCCAATACCTCGACCACCAAAAAGGGTCCTCTGAACTTAGGATCTAGTTTCGTTTGCTGTCTCTCCCTTTTTTTTAGGCAGCACAAAGTCCCCCACACAGAACCTTATTACTAGACCTGCATGGAATTTGCATGGCTTCTTATTTTTTATCCATACATTACATTTTTCAAATATTAGAATTTTAAATACATATTAAAAGTATGCTACTTAAATATTAATATTAATAAAATGCTTAAATTATTAATAAACCAGGATTAAAACATGTGGGTCACGTAACGTAAATATATAAAATTTTCAATCTTTGTGGTCTAAGTGATTTACGTGTTAACGTAAATGTGATTTTAAACAAGAAAGGAAAGCTAACTTCGGGCGGAGCCGAAGTTGATATACCCTTGCAGAAATTGCTATCAAGTTAAATATTCATATGGTAAATTTTTTTATAATCCATTTAAAAAACATATTTAGCCCATTTAGTTAAACACACCCAGAGTAGCGTTATCAGAATATTGATATCGAATAATGGTATTTTGTAGGACTAATGATCATAAAATTTAAATACATTTAATTTTGGGCCTGCATCCCTTAAAATTTTAGGTATAGGGGTTTTTATTTGCCCATGGAATTTATCCCTCGAATCTGGTTTTTATTGTACATGGTTTAACATGGTCGACCCGGAGTACCGAATTCCTGAACGGATGCCGCAGCGCGCGCTTATCATCGGCAGGACTCGGAGGAACATGCAAGGAAATTGCATACATCATACATAAAATTGCAGTAGCTGAACGGGAGTCTTCAGCTGAATTAAACGCATTACATAAGGACATGATCCTTGCCTTGGTAGTTATTCCTAATTCTTCCAACTCGGCTCCGAAATCATCCAATTCATCTATTTGCTCGATCTGGACTGGTCATTTGCTTTAGAAATTGCCTCATCTAAAACCTGAAGCCTGCATTCTAGCTCGGTTTTATTTAGAGGAAGTGATCCATCTTCCAAACGTTCCTCCAACCGGCGAATGCTTTTAACTTTGACATTTAATCTTCTCTTTAAGTCAATAAGAGTTGTGGAATTAAGTTTTTGTTTAGTACTTTCCATTTTAAAAAAATTTATTTTTTCAATACAAAACCGAAAACAATGCAAATTCAAGATTTTATTAATTTATTTAAATTTTTTGTTAAAGTAATATTATTAATTTATCTAAATTTTTATTAATTTTAAAATATTAATATCAAAAATTTACTAAAATAAATAACTTTTAGAAATTTATTTAAAAATTTATTGAATTTAATTCAACAACAAGAAAATGCGAAAACGAAAAAAAAACAAGAAAGGAAAGCTAACTTCGGGCGGAGCCGAAGTTGATATACCCTTGCAGTTCAGTCGCAGTCCGCTAGGTGGCGCCACGCATCTTATATTATTAAATATATAGCGGATCGTATATAGTCGGCCGATCCTTATGAAATTTGGCATATTGAATTATTTTGCCCAAAGAGTAATCTGTACCAAGTCCCATCTTTGTAACTTAAAAAACACCAAAGTTATGCCAATTCCGATCGTTCTATGACAGCTATAGGATATAGTCGGCCGATCCTAATGAAATTTTGTACATAAGATATTTTGGTCAAATATAACATGTGTGGAAAGTCCCAACCCTCTAACTTCAAAAACACCAAAGTTATGGCATTTCCGATCAATCAGTTATATGGCAGCTATAGGATATAGTCGACCGATCCCGGCCGTTCCGACTTATATACTACCTGCAAAGGAAAGAAGGGTGTGAGCAAAGTTTCAACTCGATAGCTCCAAAACTGAGAGACTAGTTTGCGTAGAAACCGACAGACAGACAGACAGACAGACGGACAGACGGACAGACGGACATGCTCATATCAACTCAGGAAGTGATCCTGATGAAGAATATATATACTTTATAGGGTCGGAGATGTCTCCTTCACTGCGTTGCACACTTTTGACCAAAATTATAATACCCTCTGCAAGGGTATAATAATTAATTAATCTTATTTAAATATAATAAAAAATTTATTAAATAATTTACAAAAAAAAATCTAATTTGATTAATTAATTGATAACGAATTATTAATAGTCGAGGCACAGAGAATCCAAAAAAAATAGTTGGTCGCCAATGACACCGAAACCAATATGCACAAATTGTAGGGGAGCGCGTCACTTGGCGGACCGTTAAACTATAGGCGCCAAAAAGTGCATATACATACATACAGCAGCGGATAACGGTGGGAAACGAAAACGAGAATATTATCGCTGCATATATTCGTATGTATACTAAATATATATGCACCGTTATTTATCTGTAATAAATAAATAATTTTTGGCTGCACTTTAGCATTTTTTTGAAGATTTTTAAATTCGAGAGCGAGGGGTAGGGGGCGACAGTGATTTCAAATAATATAAATATTTTCTTTTTTATTTTATCCACAGGCAGTACATGTAGAGTAGCACATATATTTATAATTAAATTTTTAGAACTTTTATATATGTTGTTATTTATTTTTGCTCTACTATTTTTCTACGTACGTATGCGCCAAGAATTGAAAGGAGGGTGCAATATTCCAGCACAAGACGGATTTTAATTTGTCTTATCTCCACTTTCAATTTTTTGCACAAATACCTGGGGTTCTGCTTTCGGATCCTTTAATCCTGCGGCCACTTTCCTTTGACAATCGATGCAGGTGCAGGGCATGGGGACGACGAATCCTTCCAGTAGCAGCTAGTTGATTGGAGAAGTTTGTTTCGCGACGCGGAGAATTCTTTAATTTGTATTTTTGAATTCACTACCACAACCGGCGCGAGCAACTCTATGTATGTTATATATATATTGTTTATATATGTTTTGTGTCACAGTCACTATTTTTTGTTGCTTTTTTATTAAATTATATTCACTACAGTCCACCCGGGGGCGCCAAAATGTTAATTGAGATTAGTTTATCTCGTCGCAAAAAAAACGAAAGGAAAAAATGGTGGCTGTAGAATTAAATTATTGCAAAAAAGACGAACGAAAATGAAAAATGCGTGCACTCTTTTCAACGTTATAAATTCGATTATATATTCATATCAACAAAAACTTAAGCCTAGCTTATCTAGTGCGGCGAAGCGGGGCGAATTCATGGGAGAGCGCAAGTGAGAGCTTTACTTTCGCTCCCGCTTTGCCCTAAACTAACTTCTAACTTCTATTTTTAACATATCTCTTATGTTCTCTAATAAACCATTTCCAAACAAAAGAACAATTAATCGTTTTCAAATTATATATTAATCAGTTAAAATCGTTACTTCGTAATCCAAAATACATAACTAAACTTTTACAAGCCAACTTTTAAATTCTTCGCCAAACACATTGGCTCCACACATTTTCAAACAAATTAAATTGTCCATCGCCCAAGAATACGGCTTCACAAATTCATTAATCTCATTACTCGTCCATCGTCCAACACTTGGCTTCACGAATTTATCAAACACATCTTTCGTCCATCGCCCAACACTTGGCTTCACGAATTCATCAAACACATCTTTCGTCCATCGCCCAACACATGGCTTCAGGAATTCATTAAACACATTTCTAAAGCAACTCTCGTCCATCACCAATCACTTGGCTTCACGAATTCACCAAACACATTTCTAATGTGTTTCTCCATTTTTCAACAGACTTTTCCAACTGATATTGTTATTTGTAATTTACATCAAGCTCTTCTGGAATTTGCTCTTCCAGTAACTTTCGCAAACTTTCGTGTGGGTACTTGTAACGCCTATTGTTCTGTGTAGACTTTAAAACGTATCGGTCTCCGTCCAATACCTCGACCACCAAAAAGGGTCCTCTGAACTTAGGATCTAGTTTCGTTTGCTGTCTCTCCCTTTTTTTAGGCAGCACAAAGTCCCCCACACAGAACCTTATTTCTAGACCTGCATGGAATTTGCATGGCTTCTTATTTTTTATCCATACAATACATTTTTCAAATATTAGAATTTTAAATACATATTAAAAGTATGCTAAATATTTGCAATAAATATGCACAAATTATTCAAAAAATATGCATTTAAATTTCCTAAAAAAGGTATATCTACTTTTTAAATATTAATAAACCAGGAATAAAACATGTGGGTCACGTAACGTAAATATATTAAATTTTCAATCTTTGTGGTCTAAGTGATTTACGTGTTAACGTAAATGTGATTTTAAACAAGAAAGGAAAGCTAACTTCGGGCGGAGCCGAAGTTGATATACCCTTGCAGAAATTGCTATCAAGTTAAATATTCATATGGTAAATTTTTTCATAATCCATTTAAAAAACATATTTAGCCCATTTAGTTAAACACACCCAGAGTAGCGTTATCAGAATATTGATATCGAATAATGGTATTTTGTAGGACTAACGATCATAAAATTTAAATACATTTAATTTTGGGCCTGTATCCCTTAAAATTTTATATATAGGGGTTTTATTTGCCCATGGAATTTATCCCTCGAATCAATGAACACGTGCAAGGGTCATTGCAAGCGCACGTGTAAGGGACAAATTGCATAACAGGTATCACAGGTACGAACCGTAACATAACACGGTACTTTGGCACCTATAATAACAGGTAGTAGTAGCTTATTTCTGGTTGGTCCAGTGGGATAAAAATGACATTAAAAATTTTTACTACATATATTTCTAACCATAAAATTGCACAACAGGTAGATCAGGTAGATATAAAACATGGTTTTTATTGATTGGATTCCCCGAACGGATTCGGGATATGGTGGCGCGCGCGACCCGCCGAGAGGACCCCGAGGAGCGACGACGAGAGCAGGTGCAAAACACTGCTGACCATGCCGCTCGGAGGACCGACCCGGAGTACCGAATTCCTGAACGGATTCGGGATGCCGCAGCGCGCGCTTATCATCGGCAGGACTCGGAGGAACGTGCAAGGGAACAGGAGAGGAAGCGAGAACGGGAAATGGATGCCAATAACAGGAGAGCAACCAGGAGAAATCCCATCGCAACAACGGGAAACACGCCAACAGCGGAGGATTCGGGAGGAACAAATTCGGCAAATGGCAGAGGATCGGCTAATCAACTTTAGGATGGACCCCCAAAACCGACTGGATGCCTCCCAAAGGCAGTCACAAAGGAACGTGGACGCAAGAGCAGCTCTTTCTGAGGATGAGATGGAACAGGAACGGGAACTACAGCGTCATAGGATTCGATCATCGGCGAGGGATCTTTATCACAGGAACATAAAGGAAGGACCAACGGAAATTTGTGTCTGCTGTGGAGGAACGTGGTTCCGTTCGCAGGTAAGTGGATTATAAATCCTTGCTATCTCCTCTAAATTTCCCCTCCTATACCTTGGCCACGCTTTCTATTTGTCGAGAAAATTTCCCAGTCCGTCCAGCAAATATAGTTTTTGCAACACCTGCCGTCGTGCCGTCTCTTTAGTCAAACTTTCATCATTCTGCTTTCGAATGGTTTCGACTTTCCCGAAATCCCCGAGTGCTTAAATGAACTCACTTGCCTCGAAGACCGCCTGATTTCACCGAGAATCCCTTTCATGAGGATTATTTCTCTCGGCTATGAAAGGCAATGCTGTATCCGAGGCGCTGTGGGGAACGTTCCAATTTCAGTTCCTGACATTGTGACTGCGCTTCCGCGCTATTTCGACTCTACTCATGTCATCCAAGTCCATTTAAAAAGGAGGATAGAGTACGCTCACAATTTCATGACTGAAACTATTCGACCCGCTTGGGTCTTTGACGCTGTACGGTACTTAGTGAATACCGAGCTCTACAGAAAGCACAACATTTCACTTAACGAGTCATGGCTAGCACAACTTCAAGGAAGTAATGAAATTCCTTTTATTGCGGATGAATCTGATCGTGAATTCACTACCACAACCGGCGCGAGCAACTCTATGTATGTTATATATATATTGTTTATATATGTTTTGTGTCACTGTCACTATTTTTTGTTGCTTTTTTATTAAATTATATTCACTACAGTCCACCCGGGGGCGCCAAAATGTTAATTGAGATTAGTTTATCTCGTCGCAAAAAAAACGAAAGGAAAAAATGGTGGCTGTAGAATTAAATTATTGCAAAAAAGACGAACGAAAATGAAAATGCGAGCACTCTTTTCAACGTTATAAATTCGATTTTATATTCATATCAACAAAAACTTAAGCCTAGCTTTTCTAGTGCGGCGAAGCGGGGCGAATTCATGGGAGAGCGCAAGTGAGAGCTTTACTTGCGCTCCCGCTTTGCCCTAAACTAACTTCATAAAATGCCACTTAATTATCTACATTAAATATACACACATAATCTTAACTTCATATAATGTTCATTAACATAACTAAAGTTCTATTTTTAACATATCTCTTATGTTCTCTAATAAACCATTTCCAAACAAAAGAACAATTAATCGTTTGTAGCGAGCACCCTATATAAAAATACAAAATACTTGACTTCCTAGGCAGGCCAATATTTCTTACCCTTAGTGTATGGAGAGAGAAGGGAGAAACCAATTTGAAAGAGACATACGCAAAGCCCTGTTACCCACGCATCCACTGACCAAAAGTAGGTAGAAAATCATTCGATCCTACCGTTAGGTTTGGAAGCTTTAGTGCAGCAGGGAATGGCTGTACATACATCATTTTATTCTGATCTTCTGCCGAGCGAAGAGCCTCGAGTACATATTGTGAAATAATAAGAAGATCCCGCGGACACGTGTAGAGAGAAAAAAAACTATACAGTGAAGGCAGTGCAGGCCATTCAGCCAGCAAATTTAAGACATTTTAATAATAAAAACTACTTGTGTTTGTGTGTGGGTTAAAAATTCATAAGGTGAGACTCCCAAATAATTGAACTAGTGCAAGTTTAAAACCTGACTAATCCCTTGTCAGGTATCCCATTTGACCAGGATCAGCCTGATAGGCTCTCCGTGTGGCAAGTGGCCTCGGATCGGACGTCGGATCAGTCAGGAGGCAGTAGCACCACCAAAGCCACCCCCGCCGAATCAGTGGGACGCACATGGGCTTGTAGCCGCATCGTACCATCAGTGCACCGTACCCCGATTCCTATCTTCTCCCCGGTTGGCGATATGGTGTCGTTCAGCAGCTGCAGTAGCAACCAACGGATGCCGCCGCCCCCCGATTAGGTTTTCTCTTTGGTTAAGCAAGCTGCCGTCATGATTTTGTGAGCGGCATAGGACCCACATATCCAAATATTTAGTTTTTAAGCACGATGATCATGCCTGCGAGCATGTATGTGTGTCAATATTGTATTTAACGCGGATTGACGCGAATAATTTTCACGGCGAACCTCGATAGCTGCGCCACAAAAGTATCGACTCCCAACAATAATAGTAATCTTCACGGCGAACCTCGATAGCTGCGCCACAAAAGTATCGACTCCCAACCATAATAACAGTTCCCATTATGGTAGTACTATAAATGGAATTTCATAAAGTTATTGCATAGATGCAGTCATTTTTTTTTTTTTTTTTTGTCTCCTATTACTCCGCTTGGGAGCTTAGGGCATTTACAAGGACTTTGAACCTGACTCTGTTTGGTGCAGTTTGCTTAGCGTAATCCCACGTGATGTTGCTGCGGGATAATTCTTGTATTATAGTACGGCGCCAGGTAAGCTTGGGGCGGCCCACTCTTCTGCTTCCCTGTGGGTTCCAATCCAGTGCCTTCCTGACTATGCTGTCTGTTTTCTTCCTGAGTGCGTGACCTATCCATCTCCATTTTTTCTTCTTGATTTGGTGATGGATGGGAGCCTCCCCCGTGTTGCGCCACGGGTCACTGTTGGAAATTCTGTTGGGCCAGAATATCCCACATATGATCCTGAGGCACTTGTTAATGAATGACTGCAGCTTTGTCATCATCCTTTGGGAGGTTAGCCACGTCTCAGCTCCGTACAGAAGAATGGATTTTACACACGCATTGAAGATCCGCAGCTTTGTTCTTCTACTTATTTGCTGATTTCTCCAAATGCGGTGCAATCTTCCGAATGCAGATCTTGCCTTGCACAGTCTGCTCTCTACATCTTTTTCCACTCCACCACTGGATGATATTATGGTGCCAAGGTAGGTAAAGTGGTCGACAAAATCGACTGTTTTACCGCTGATGGTGATGCTACCTTGGTTGGAGTTATTAAACCGCATCGCCTTGGTCTTTGATGCGTTGATGGAGAGGCCTACTGCGTTGGCTCTCTTCTCGAGGTCGGACGCCTTGGCTTGTATATCGATGAGTCTGTGTGATTGGAGGCATATATCGTCGGCGTAGTCTAGGTCTTCAAGGTGTTGTGTGGAGCTCCAAGTTATCCCGCGTCGATGCATGCTTACTTCTCTCATGATCTCATCAATCACCAGGTTGAACAGTAGGGGTGATAGAGGGCAGCCTTGCTTGACGCCAGTGTTCGTCTGAAAGGGTGCACTGATTTTTCCGTTGTGCAGTACTGCCAGGTCCGCATCATCATAGCTCTTACTATGTTTACGATGTTGATTGGCACTCCTTTCCTTGCAAGTGCACGCCATATTGCCGCCCTGTCTATTGAGTCAAACGCTTTTTGGAAGTCGATGAATATAAGGTATAGTGGCGAACGCCATTCCACGGGTTGTTCGGTTATTGTGCGTAGCGTGTTTGCCTGGTCTACGCAGCTCCTAAGTGGTCTAAAACCTCCTTGTTCATCTCGAATTGTTGGCTCTAGTTTCTCCATAAGTCGTTCGTTCAGCAGGGTCGCTAATATTTTATAGCTGGTGTTCAACAGGGTGATCCCTCGCCAGTTGTTACAGTCACTGAGGTCTCCCTTGTTTGGTAGCTTAACGATTACTCCTCTCTTCCAAGCGTCAGGAATATTACACTTTCGGCTTGTAATATTTATACTGTGTAATTGTAAGCAATTCACAATGGCCTCTTGCCAGCTCAGCGGTAGCGTATTTGCCTACCAAACAAGAGGTCGTGGGTTCGATCCCGACCCCCGATAAATAAAAAAAATTATGAATTATTATAATTTCGCATGATATTTATGAAAAAGTCCAAAGCGGAACTCCCAGATGTCGACAAGTGGCAGCCCCACTACATGGGATAAGTCGCGTCCGGCCAATCACCGGGCCGAACGAAAATAACAATGATTACAAGAACAAATACAAGTACAATCGAACCAAATGACACTCCAAAACCGATGACGACCCTTCGCATCTCGAAACGGACACGAATTGGACAATGGAACGTTAGGACTCTGATGGAGCCATCCAGATTGGCGCAGTTGGAGAACGAGATGGACCGACTGCAGATCGCAATTGCTGGCATCAGCGAGATGAGATGGAGTGGGAAGGGAGCAACAACATCACAAAGTAATCTAGTGTTTCATAGCGGAAGCAGTGATGGTGGACGAAATGGAGTAGGGATTTATGTTTCGAGGAAATTTAAACAGACACTTATCTCCTGGAACCCCGTCTCTGACAGAATCATCACCGCCAGATTCCGATGCAACGCCAGGCACATCACCATCGTGCAATGCTATGCCCCAACAGAAGACGCCAGCGATGACATCAAAGACGACTTCTACAACGCACTCATCTCATCCCTCAACAAGGTCATAAGAGGCGACATCAAGATTCTCATGGGTGACTTTAATGCGAAAGTCGGCCCCAACAACACCGGATTGGAATCAGCCATGGGCCGGCATGGTATCGGCACGCGAAGTGACAATGGAGACAGGCTGATCGACTTATGCCAGACCTTCCAGTTCCAGAACAGTATTTCCCCTTCCAGAACAGTATTTCCCCACAGGGAAGTTCATAAATATACATGGACATCTCCAGATGGAAATACCCGCAACAAGAAGACCGACCCCCCTGAATATACATCGACTCAGAGATACTACCCTATCCTCCAGAATGGCAACAGCACTACGCGAACAGTTGACACCACAGCGGAACTGCCCTTGGGAACAAACTTGCAGACTACTGAGAAGTACCGCAGAGGAGATGCTTGGCACGAGACAACGCAGCTGCTCTGAATGGATCTCGGCGGACACATGGGAACTCATCAGTAGACGGAATAGACTCAAGTCGATAGCGGATCACGACGGCAGAGCCAGAGAAGAACACAGGTTTTTTCACACAAATTGGTGAAAAAATCAGCTAGACGCGACAAGAGAGCCGTACTGGACAGCATTGCAGAAAACGCAGAAAGAGCAGCAAATACAAACAACATGCGCTCACTGTACCAGTTGATAGGCAAGCTATCTGGAAGCTACCAGAGGCAAACCCAACCCATTCGAGACTCAGACGGTAGGCTCCTAGTAGCCGACGATGCTCAACTTGAGAGATGGAGGCAACACTTCATGGAGATCAGCTGTACAGAGCAACCAGGCAACACACAGCCCGACTTCAGAAATATCGTACCCAACTGCAGCGTTAGGATACCCCCAACCCCTCCCTCAATCAGAGAAATACGAGATGCAATCAGGAAGTTAAAGAGCAACAAAGCGGCGGGAGAGGACGGCATATCTGCCGAACTCCTCCAGATTGACCCGCAACTAATAGCCGAACCATTGCACCCGCATTTCAAAGATATATGGGAAAGTGAGCAGTCATTTACGAGTATGAATTAATTAGTGTAGGAAAGGTCTCTCTTTCGAGGCTGGGTGGGTTTGCTTAGAGACTACATTTAAGGATAAGGATCCTTGACACCACAGCGGAACTGCCCTTGGGAACAAACTTGCAGACTACTGAGAAGGATAAGGATCCTTAAATGTAGTCTCTAAGCAAACCCACCCAGCCTCGAAAGAGAGATCAGCCAGGTCTTTTCCCCATTGTACAATTCTCTAATAGCATTAATAATAATAATAATGGTATTTTGTAGGACTAACGATCATAAAATTTAAATACATTTAATTTTGGGCCTGCATCCCTTAAAATTTTAGATTTAGGGGTTTTTATTTGCCCATGGAATTTATCCCTCGCTTCAATGAACACGTGCAAGGGTCATTGCAAGCGCACGTGCAAGGGTCATTGCAAGGACACGTGCAAGGGACAAATTGCATAACAGGTATCACAGGTACGAACCGTAACATAACACGGTACTTTATAACCTATAATAACAGGTAGTAGCTTATTTTTGATTGGTCCAGTCGGATAAAAATGACCTTAAAAATTTTTACTTCATATATTTCTAACCCTAAAATTGCACAACAGGTAGATCAGGTAGATATAAAATATGGTTTTTATTGCCTTTTTAATAACGGAGGAAATTGCGTAACCCTAAAGGGTTAACGTACAATGTTTTATTATTTTGGATATTACCTAACTTGGATATGTATTGGAAGATCCATTAATCCCCAGATCAGTCAATGACAAAAATTTATCGAGTGACGACGTTACTCTGCCGGAAGTACTTTTTAAAAGTGTGAAAAAGTCTTTTTTTTAATGCAAAAATTAGTGTGAAATAGTATTTTTTAAGTGCAAAAATAAGTGTGAAAAGTATATTTATAAAAGTGAAAACATCATACATGAAATTGCAGTAGCTGAACGGGAGTCTTCAGCTGAATTAAAGGCATTACATAAGGACATGATCCTTGCCTTGGAAGTTATTCCTAATTCTTCCAACTCGGCTCCGAAATCATCCAATTCATCTATTTGCTCGATCTGGACTAGTCATTTGCTTTAGAAATTGCCTCATCTAAAACCTGAAGCCTGCATTCTAGCTCGGTTTTATTTAGAGGAAGTGATCCATCTTCCAAACGTTCCTCCAACCGGCGAATGCTTTTAACTTTGACATTTAATCTTCTCTTTAAGTCAATAAGAGTTGTGGAATTAAGTTTTTGTTTAGTACTTTCCATTTTAAAAATATTTTTTTTTTTCAATACAAAACCGAAAACAATGCAAATTCAAGATTTTATTAATTTATTTAAATTTTTTGTTAAAGTAATTTTATTAATTTATCTAAATTTTTATTAATTTTAAAATATTAATATCAAAAATTTACTAAAATAAATAACTTTTAGAAATTTATTTAAAAATTTATTGAATTTAATTCATTTTAATGCGAAAACGAAAATAATTAATTAATCTTATTTAAATATAATAAATAATTTATTAAATAATTTACAAAAAAAAATCTAAATTGATTAATTAATTGATAACGAATTATTAATAGTCGAAGCACAGAGAATCCAAAAAAAAATAGTTGGTTGCCAATGACACCGAAACCAATATGCACAAATTGTAGGGGAGCGCGTCACTTGGCGGACCGTTAAACTATAGGCGCCAAAAAGTGCATATACATACATACATACAGCAGCGGATAACGGTGGGAGAACGAGAATATTATCGCTGCATATATATGTATGTATACTAAATATATATGCACCGTTATTTATCTTTAAATAATTTTTGGCTGCACTTTAGTATTTTTTTGAAGATTTTTAAATTCGAGAGCGAGGGGTAGGGGGCGACAGTGATTTCAAATAATATAAATATTTTCTTTTTTATTTTATTTACAGGCAGTACATGTAGAGTAGCACATATATTTATAATAAAATTTTTAGAACTTTTATATATGTTGTTATTTATTTTTGCTCTACTATTTTTTCTACGTATGCTGTTCTACAGCAATGCTGTATCCGAGGCGCTGTGGGGAACGTTCCAATTTCAGTTCCTGACGTTGTGACTGCGCTTCCGCGCTATTTCGACTCTACTCATGTCATCCAAGTCCATTTAAAAAGGAGGTTAGAGTACGCTCACAATTTCATGACTGAAACTATTCGACCCGCTCGGGTCCTTGAAGCTGTACGGTACTTAGTGAATACCGAGCTCTACAGAAAGCACAACATTTCACTTAACGAGTCATGGCTAGCACAACTTCAAGGAAGTAATGAAATTCCTTTTATTGCGGATGAATCTGATCGTGAATTCACTACCACAACCGGCGCGAGCAACTCTATGTATGTTATATATATATTGTTTATATATGTTTTGTGTCACTGTCACTATTTTTTGTTGCTTTTTTATTAAATTATATTCACTACAGTCCACCCGGGGGCGCCAAAATGTTAATTGAGATTAGTTTATCTCGTCGCAAAAAAAACGAAAGGAAAAAATGGTGGCTGTAGAATTAAATTATTGCAAAAAAGACGAACGAAAATGAAAAATTGCGTGCACTCTTTTCAACGTTATAAATTCGATTATATATTCATATCAACAAAAACTTAAGCCTAGCTTATCTAGTGCGGCGAAGCGGGGCGAATTCATGGGAGAGCGCAAGTGAGAGCTTTACTTGCGCTCCCGCTTTGCCCTAAACTAACTTCATAAAATTCCACTTAATTATCTACATTAAATATACACACATATTCTTAACTTCATATAATGTTCATTAACATAACTAAAGTTCTATTTTTAACATATCTCTTATGTTCTCTAATAAACCATTTCCAAACAAAAGAACAATTAATCGTTTTCAAATTATATATTAATCAGTTAAAATCGTTACTTCGTAATCCAAAATACATAACTAAACTTTTACAAGCCAACTTTTAAATTCTTCGCCAAACACATTGGCTTCACACATTTTCTAACAAATTAAATTGTCCATCGCCCAAGAATACGGCTTCACAAATTCATTAATCTCATTACTCGTCCATCGTCCAACACTTGGCTTCACGAATTTATCAAACACATCTTTCGTCCATCGCCCAACACTTGGCTTCACGAATTCATCAAACACATCTTTCGTCAATCGCCCAACACATGGCTTCAGGAATTCATTAAACACATTTCTAAAGCAACTCTCGTCCATCACCAATCACATGGCTTCACGAATTCACCAAACACATTTCTAAAGCAACTCTCGTTCATACATGGCCAATTACATGGCTTCACGAACACTCTCTTTTTCAACAGACTTTTCCAACTGATATTGTTATTTGTAATTTACATCAAGCTCTTCTGGAATTTGCTCTTCCAGTAACTTTCGCAAACTTTCGTGTGGGTACTTGTAATGCCTATTGTTCTGTGTAGACTTTAAAACGTATCGGTCTCCGTCCAATACCTCGACCACCAAAAAAGGTCCTCTGAACTTAGGATCTAGTTTCGTTTGCTATCTCTCCCTTTTTTTAGGCAGCACAAAGTCCCCCACACAGAACCTTATTACTAGACCTGCATGGAATTTGCATGGCTTCTTATTTTTTATCCATACATTACATTTTTCAAATATTAGAATTTTAAATACATATTAAAAGTATGCTAAATATATGCAATAAATATGCACAAATTATTCAAAAAATATGCTATAAAAAGGAAATTTAAATTTCCTAAAAAAGGTATATCTACTTTTTAAATATTAATAAACCAGGAATAAAACATGTGGGTCACGTAACGTAAATATATAAAATTTTCAATCTTTGTGGTCTAAGTGATTTACGTGTTAACGTAAATGTGATTTTAAACAAGAAAGGAAAGCTAACTTCGGGCGGAGCCGAAGTTGATATACCCTTGCAGAAATTGCTATCAAGTTAAATATTCATATGGTAAATTTTTTCATAATCCATTTAAAAAACATATTTAGCCCATTTAGTTAAACACACCCAGAGTAGCGTTATCAGAATATTGATATCGAATAATGGTATTTTGTAGGACTAACGATCATAAAATTTAAATACATTTAATTTTGGGCCTGCATCCCTTAAAATTTTATATATAGGGGTTTTTATTTGCCCATGGAATTTATCCCTCGAATCAATGAACACGTGCAAGGGTCATTGCAAGCGCACGTGCAAGGGACAAATTGCATAACAGGTATCACAGGTACGAACCGTAACATAACACGGTACTTTGGCACCTATAATCACAGGTAGTAGTAGCTTATTTCTGGTTGGTCCAGTGGGATAAAAATGACCTTAAAAATTTTTACTACATATATTTCTAACCCTAAAATTGCACAACAGGTAGATATAAAACATGGTTTTTATTGCCTTTTAAAAAACGGAGGAAATTGCGTAACCCTAAAGGGTTAACGTACAATGTTTTATTATTTTGGATATTACCTAACTTGGCTATATATTGGAAGATATTGGAAGATGACAAAAATTTATCGAGTGACGACGTTACTCTGCCGGAAGTATTTTTTAAAAGTGTGAAAAAAGTATTTTTTTAGTGCAAAAATTTTTTAAGTGCAAAAATAAGTGTGAAAAAGTATATTTATAAAAGTGAAAATTAGTAAAAGTTTATTTCATAAATAGTTTTCAAATTACATTTGAAACAATTTGGTAAGTCTAATCACCCAAAACTTTCAACCTAACAATTCTTATGGAAGGCGCGCGCGACCCGCCGAGAGGAACCCGAGGAGCGACGACGAGAGCAGGTGCAAAACACTGCTGACCATGCCGCTCGGAGGATCATTCCGGACCATCGAATTCCCGAACGGATTCGGGATATGGTGGCGCGCGCGACCCGCCGAGAGGACCCCGAGGAGCGACGACGAGAGCAGGTGCAAAACACTGCTGACCATGCCGCTCGGAGGACCGACCCGGAGTACCGAATTCCTGAACGGATTCGGGATGCCGCAGCGCGCGCTTATCATCGGCAGGACTCGGAGGAACGTGCAAGGGAACAGGAGAGGAAGCGAGAACGGGAAATGGATGCCAATAACAGGAGAGCAACCGGGAGAAATCCCATCGCAACGACGGGAAACACGCCAACAGCGGAGGATTCGGGAGGAACAAATTCGGCAAATGGCAGAGGATCGGCTAATCAACTTTAGGATGGACCCCCAAAACCGACTGGATGCCTCCCAAAGGCAGTCACAAAGGAACGTGGACGCAAGAGCAGCCCTTTCTGAGGATGAGATGGAACAGGAACGGGAACTACAGCGTCATAGGATTCGATCATCGGCGAGGGATCTTTATCACAGGAACATAAAGGAAGGACCAACGGAAATTTGTGTCTGCTGTGGAGGAACGTGGTTCCGTTCGCAGGTAAGTGGATTATAAATCCTTGCTATCTCCTCTAAATTTCCCCTCCTAAACCTTGGCCACGCTTTCTATTTGTCGAGAAAATTTCCCAGTCCGTCCAGAAAATATAATTTTTGCAACACCTGCCGTCATGCCGTCTCTTTAGTCAAACTTTCATCATTCTGCTTTCGAATGGTTTCGACTTTCCCGAAATCCCCGAGTGCTTAAATGAACTCACTTGCCTCGAAGACCGCCTGATTTCACCGAGAATCCCTTTCATGAGGATTATTTCTCTCGGCTATGAAAGGCAATGCTGTATCCGAGGCGCTGTGGGGAACGTTCCAATTTCACTTCCTGACATTGTGACTGCGCTTCCGCGCTATTTCGACTCTACTCATGTCATCCAAGTCCATTTAAAAAGGAGGATAGAGTACGCTCACAATTTCATGACTGAAACTATTCCACCCGCTCGGGTCCTTGAAGCTGTACGGTACTTAGTGAATACCGAGCTCTACAGAAAGCACAACATTTCACTTAACGAGTCATGGCTAGCACAACTTCAAGGAAGTAATGAAATTCCTTTTATTGCGGATGAATCTGATCGCGAAGCGGTAGAGCAACTTCTTCAGCAGCAGCACCAATCCCAAAATGTTGTTGAGCTCGAGGAAAATTTAAATCCCGGAGGCCATGAAACATTATTGGAAAATAATGATACTGCAATTCAACGCATTGCATTGGCACCGGGAGAAGGCCGCCGCTCAACAAGCTTAACGCTTGACGAAGATGCAGAGGAACTTTCATTTCCAACTATTTCTTGCGGATAAATATTTAAAGGAAATCTGTGTTTACGACCGTCGTTGCGCTGTGGTTTTAAAAGTTTTATATATATAAATCCAAAATTAAAACATAGTATGATCTACTGATTTCAATAAGATAATAAAAATCTCCCATAGAAAAATGTTTAGAGAAAAATCATAGAAGACCAAACATTAATGTAGAAAATAGGAGATTTCAACTTTGGATGAGTATTCCAAAGATATAACTGCTAGATACCATTTTTTAATTTTAGTTGCTACACATACATTTTAAAAATGATATGTACTAGGCACTACATAATTCAATATATGGTAAAATTTAATAAATTTCCTCTCTTAGGTGCACCGCGGAAAATGTGGGTGATAGAACCTATGTTTGTTCTGGACTTTGGTTCAGGGGAGCTTCACGGTTATGGAGCAGATGAAATTATGCGTGGAGATTTTTTTCTGTTGGCCTGTGTAATTCATGTCTATCCAAATTTTTCAAGAAATGTGTTCTATTTTGCCATAACACCATATATCAGAGCCCAAAACATTTTTCCGGTACACCAATTAATTCTGCCAATATATGCCAAGTTGGCATTGCCAACCAATAATTCAGTCTATCCAAGTTTTTCAAGACATGTGTAATATTTTGCCATAACACCATATATCAGAGCCCGAAACATTTTTCCGGCACACCAATTTGGTTTCCATGAAAGTCCATATTCCAGAAATACGCACCGCCATCGAAAATTGAAAATTCAAGCAACAGTATGTGTCGGGTCCATCAGCCGCCGGAAAGATTGGCCGTTTATTGAATTTGTTTATCTTTTCTTTAATCTTTACGTCTCTAAACGCGCCGCCCGCTTTCGTGAATTCAATCCGCTACCTGAATCTGCCGTAGTGCGCTATCGTTGTCTCGCTCTCTCGCGGTGTCTCTTGGTCGCTCCGCAGCATCAAGCGTTGAGCCGCGCTCCGACGTTTCTTTTTTTAATTCGGTCTTCAACCCTACGCAGTCACATACATATGTCGTGTGCGGTTCTATATATAAAATAAATCATTTAAATAAATTGTAATCATACATAGAAATCTAACGGTGCAAGTTTTTATTAATGCAAAAATTGGAACATTAAATAAAGCTCCCAAGGTAGGTAAAGTGGTCGACAAAATCGACTGTTTTACCGCTGATGGTGATGCTACCTTGGTTGGAGTTATTAAACCGCATCGCCTTGGTCTTTGATGCGTTGATGGAGAGGCCTACTGCGTTGGCTCTCTTCTCGAGGTCGGACGCCTTGGCTTGTATATCGATGAGTCTGTGTGATTGGAGGCATATATCGTCGGCGTAGTCTAGGTCTTCAAGGTGTTGTGTGGAGCTCCAAGTTATCCCGCGTCGATGCATGCTTACTTCTCTCATGATCTCATCAATCACCAGGTTGAACAGTAGGGGTGATAGAGGGCAGCCTTGCTTGACGCCAGTGTTCGTCTGAAAGGGTGCACTGATTTTTCCGTTGTGCAGTACTGCCAGGTCCGCATCATCATAGCTCTTACTATGTTTACGATGTTGATTGGCACTCCTTTCCTTGCAAGTGCACGCCATATCGCCGCCCTGTCTATTGAGTCAAACGCTTTTTGGAAGTCGATGAATAGAAGGTATTGTGGCGAACGCCATTCCACGGCTTGTTCGGTTATTGTGCGTAGCGTGTTTGCCTGGTCTACGCAGCTCCTAAGTGGTCTAAAACCTCCTTGTTCATCTCGAATTGTTGGCTCTAGTTTCTCCATAAGTCGTTCGTTCAGCAGGGTCGCTAATATTTTATAGCTGGTGTTCAACAGGGTGATCCCTCGCCAGTTGTTACAGTCACTGAGGTCTCCCTTGTTTGGTAGCTTAACGATTACTCCTCTCTTCCAAGCATCAGGAATATTACACTTTCGGCTTGTAATATTTATACTGTGTAATTGTAAGCAATTCACAATGGCCTCTTGCCAGCTCAGCGGTAGCGTATTTGCCTACCAAACAAGAGGTCGTGGGTTCGATCCCGACCCCTGATAAATAAAAAAAATTATGAATTATTATAATTTCGCATGATATTTATGAAAAAGTCCAAAGCGGAACTCCCAGATGTCGACAAGTGGCAGCCCCACTACATGGGATAAGTCGCGTCCGGCCAATCACCGGGCCGAACGAAAATAACAATGATTACAAGAACAAATACAAGTACAATCGAACCAAATGACACTCCAAAACCGATGACGACCCTTCGCATCTCGAAACGGACACGAATTGGACAATGGAACGTTAGGACTCTGATGGAGCCATCCAGATTGGCGCAGTTGGAGAACGAGATGGACCGACTGCAGATCGCAATTGCTGGCATCAGCGAGATGAGATGGAGTGGGAAGGGAGCAACAACATCACAAAGTAATCTAGTGTTTCATAGCGGAAGCAGTGATGGTGGACGAAATGGAGTAGGGATTTATGTTTCGAGGAAATTTAAACAGACACTTATCTCCTGGAACCCCGTCTCTGACAGAATCATCACCGCCAGATTCCGATGCAACGCCAGGCACATCACCATCGTGCAATGCTATGCCCCAACAGAAGACGCCAGCGATGACATCAAAGACGACTTCTACAACGCACTCATCTCATCCCTCAACAAGGTCATAAGAGGCGACATCAAGATTCTCATGGGTGACTTTAATGCGAAAGTCGGCCCCAACAACACCGGATTGGAATCAGCCATGGGCCGGCATGGTATCGGCACGCGAAGTTCCAGAACAGTATTTCCCCTTCCAGAACAGTATTTCCCCACAGGGAAGTTCATAAATATACATGGACATCTCCAGATGGAAATACCCGCAACCAAATCGACCACCTGTGCATAAGTAAGAGATGGAGGCGTTCGCTGAGAGGTGTACGCAATAGGAGAGGCGCGTCAATAGACAGTGACCACGAGCTTGTAGTTGGAGAGATCTCAATCAAACTCCAACGAAAGCACACTGCCACCAGGGCCACAAGAAGACCGACCCCCCTGAATATACATCGACTCAGAGATACTACCCTATCCTCCAGAATGGCAACAGCACTACGCGAACAGTTGACACCACAGCGGAACTGCCCTTGGGAACAAACTTGCAGACTACTGAGAAGTACCGCAGAGGAGATGCTTGGCACGAGACAACGCAGCTGCTCTGAATGGATCTCGGCGGACACATGGGAACTCATCAGTAGACGGAATAGACTCAAGTCGATAGCGGATCACGACGGCAGAGCCAGAGAAGAACACAGGTTTTTTCACACAAATTGGTGAAAAAATCAGCTAGACGCGACAAGAGAGCCGTACTGGACAGCATTGCAGAAAACGCAGAAAGAGCAGCAAATACAAACAACATGCGCTCACTGTACCAGTTGATAGGCAAGCTATCTGGAAGCTACCAGAGGCAAACCCAACCCATTCGAGACTCAGACGGTAGGCTCCTAGTAGCCGACGATGCTCAACTTGAGAGATGGAGGCAACACTTCATGGAGATCAGCTGTACAGAGCAACCAGGCAACACACAGCCCGACTTCAGAAGTATCGTACCCAACTGCAGCGTTAGGATACCCCCAACCCCTCCCTCAATCAGAGAAATACGAGATGCAATCAGGAAGTTAAAGAGCAACAAAGCGGCTGGAGAGGACGGCATATCTGCCGAACTCCTCCAGATTGACCCGCAACTAATGGCCGAACCATTGCACCCGCATTTCAAAGATATATGGGAAAGTGAGCAGTCATTTACGAGTATGAATTAATTAGTGTAGGAAAGGTCTCTCTTTCGAGGCTGGGTGGGTTTGCTTAGAGACTACATTTAAGGATAAGGATCCTTGACACCACAGCGGAACTGCCCTTGGGAACAAACTTGCAGACTACTGAGAAGGATAAGGATCCTTAAATGTAGTCTCTAAGCAAACCCACCCAGCCTCGAAAGAGAGATCAGCCAGGTCTTTTCCCCATTGTACAATTCTCTAATAGCATTAATAATAATAATAATGGTATTTTGTAGGACTAACGATCATAAAATTTAAATACATTTAATTTTGGGCCTGCATCCCTTAAAATTTTAGATTTAGGGATTTGCCCATGGAATTTATCCCTCGCTTCAATGAACACGTGCAAGGGTCATTGCAAGCGCACGTGCAAGGGTCATTGCAAGGACACGTGCAAGGGACAAATTGCATAACAGGTATCACAGGTACGAACCGTAACATAACACGGTACTTTATAACCTATAATAACAGGTAGTAGCTTATTTTTGATTGGTCCAGTCGGATAAAAATGACCTTAAAAATTTTTACTTCATATATTTCTAACCCTAAAATTGCACAACAGGTAGATCAGGTAGATATAAAATATGGTTTTTATTGCCTTTTTAATAACGGAGGAAATTGCGTAACCCAAAAGGGTTAACGTACAATGTTTTATTATTTTGGATATTACCTAACTTGGATATGTATTGGAAGATCCATTAATCCCCAGATCAGTCAATGACAAAAATTTATCTTTTTAAAAGTGTGAAAAAGTCTTTTTTTTAATGCAAAAATTAGTGTGAAATAGTATTTTTTAAGTGCAAAAATAAGTGTGAAAAAGTATATTTATAAAAGTGAAAACATCATACATGAAATTGCAGTAGCTGAACGGGAGTCTTCAGCTGAATTAAAGGCATTACATAAGGACATGATCCTTGCCTTGGTAGTTATTCCTAATTCTTCCAACTCGGCTCCGAAATCATCCAATTCATCTATTTGCTCGATCTGGACTAGTCATTTGCTTTAGAAATTGCCTCATCTAAAACCTGAAGCCTGCATTCTAGCTCGGTTTTATTTAGAGGAAGTGATCCATCTTCCAAACGTTCCTCCAACCGGCGAATGCTTTTAACTTTGACATTTAATCTTCTCTTTAAGTCAATAAGAGTTGTGGAATTAAGTTTTTGTTTAGTACTTTCCATTTTAAAAATATTTTTTTTTTCAATACAAAACCGAAAACAATGCAAATTCAAGATTTTATTAATTTATTTAAATTTTTTGTTAAAGTAATTTTATTAATTTATCTAAATTTTTATTAATTTTAAAATATTAATATCAAAAATTTACTAAAATAAATAACTTTTAGAAATTTATTTAAAAATTTATTGAATTTAATTCATTTAAATGCGAAAACGAAAATAATTAATTAATCTTATTTAAATATAATAAATAATTTATTAAATAATTTACAAAAAAAAATCTAAATTGATTAATTAATTGATAACGAATTATTAATAGTCGAAGCACAGAGAATCCAAAAAAAATAGTTGGTTGCCAATGACACCGAAACCAATATGCACAAATTGTAGGGGAGCGCGTCACTTGGCGGACCGTTAAACTATAGGCGCCAAAAAGTGCATATACATACATACAGCAGCGGATAACGGTGGGAGAACGAGAATATTATCGCTGCATATATATGTATGTATACTAAATATATATGCACCGTTATTTATCTTTAAATAATTTTTGGCTGCACTTTAGTATTTTTTTGAAGATTTTTAAATTCGAGAGCGAGGGGTAGGGGGCGACAGTGATTTCAAATAATATAAATATTTTATTTTTTATTTTATTTACAGGCAGTACATGTAGAGTAGCACATATATTTATAATTAAATTTTTAGAACTTTTATATATGTTGTTATTTATTTTTGCTCTACTATTTTTTCTACGTATGCTGTTCTACAGCAATGCTGTATCCGAGGCGCTGTGGGGAACGTTCCAATTTCAGTTCCTGACGTTGTGACTGCGCTTCCGCGCTATTTCGACTCTACTCATGTCATCCAAGTCCATTTAAAAAGGAGGTTAGAGTACGCTCACAATTTCATGACTGAAACTATTCGACCCGCTCGGGTCCTTGAAGCTGTACGGTACTTAGTGAATACCGAGCTCTACAGAAAGCACAACATTTCACTTAACGAGTCATGGCTAGCACAACTTCAAGGAAGTAATGAAATTCCTTTTATTGCGGATGAATCTGATCGTGAATTCACTACCACAACCGGCGCGAGCAACTCTATGTATGTTATATATATATTGTTTATATATGTTTTGTGTCACTGTCACTATTTTTTGTTGCTTTTTTATTAAATTATATTCACTACAGTCCACCCGGGGGCGCCAAAATGTTAATTGAGATTAGTTTATCTCGTCGCAAAAAAACGAAAGGAAAAAATGGTGGCTGTAGAATTAAATTATTGCAAAAAAGACGAACGAAAATGAAAAATTGCGTGCACTCTTTTCAACGTTATAAATTCGATTATATATTCATATCAACAAAAACTTAAGCCTAGCTTATCTAGTGCGGCGAAGCGGGGCGAATTCATGGGAGAGCGCAAGTGAGAGCTTTACTTGCGCTCCCGCTTTGCCCTAAACTAACTTCATAAAATTCCACTTAATTATCTACATTAAATATACACACATATTCTTAACTTCATATAATGTTCATTAACATAACTAAAGTTCTATTTTTAACATATCTCTTATGTTCTCTAATAAACCATTTCCAAACAAAAGAACAATTAATCGTTTTCAAATTATATATTAATCAGTTAAAATCGTTACTTCGTAATCCAAAATACATAACTAAACTTTTACAAGCCAACTTTTAAATTCTTCGCCAAACACATTGGCTTCACACATTTTCTAACAAATTAAATTGTCCATCGCCCAAGAATACGGCTTCACAAATTCATTAATCTCATTACTCGTCCATCGTCCAACACTTGGCTTCACGAATTTATCAAACACATCTTTCGTCCATCGCCCAACACTTGGCTTCACGAATTCATCAAACACATCTTTCGTCAATCCCCCAACACATGGCTTCAGGTACTTAATAAAACTTTTCTAAAGCAACTCTCGTCCATCACCAATCACATGGCTTCACGAATTCACCAAACACATTTCTAAAGCAACTCTCGTTCATACATGGCCAATTACATGGCTTCACGAACACTCTCTTTTTCAACAGACTTTTCCAACTGATATTGTTATTTGTAATTTACATCAAGCTCTTCTGGAATTTGCTCTTCCAGTAACTTTCGCAAACTTTCGTGTGGGTACTTGTAACGCCTATTGTTCTGTGTAGACTTTAAAACGTATCGGTCTCCGTCCAATACCTCGACCACCAAAAAGGGTCCTTAGGATCTAGTTTCGTTTGCTATCTCTCCCTTTTTTAGGCAGCACAAAGTCCCCCACACAGAACCTTATCACTAGACCTGCATGGAATTTGCATGGCTTCTTATTTTTTATCCATACATTACATTTTTCAAATATTAGAATTTTAAATACATATTAAAAGTATGCTAAATATATGCAATAAATATGCACAAATTATTCAAAAAATATGCTATAAAAAGGAAATTTAAATTTCCTAAAAAAGGTATATCTACTTTTTAAATATTAATAAACCAGGAATAAAACATGTGGGTCACGTAACGTAAATATATAAAATTTTCAATCTTTGTGGTCTAAGTGATTTACGTGTTAACGTAAATGTGATTTTAAACAAGAAAGGAAAGCTAACTTCGGGCGGAGCCGAAGTTGATATACCCTTGCAGAAATTGCTATCAAGTTAAATATTCATATGGTAAATTTTTTCATAATCCATTTAAAAAAAATATTTAGCCCATTTAGTTAAACACACCCAGAGTAGCGTTATCAGAATATTGATATCGAATAATGTTATTTTGTAGGACTAACGATCATAAAATTTAAATACATTTAATTTTGGGCCTGCATCCCTTAAAATTTTATATATAGGGGTTTTTATTTGCCCATGGAATTTATCCCTCGAATCAATGAACACGTGCAAGGGTCATTGCAAGCGCACGTGCAAGGGACAAATTGCATAACAGGTATCACAGGTACGAACCGTAACATAACACGGTACTTTGGCACCTATAATAACAGGTAGTAGTAGCTTATTTCTGGTTGGTCCAGTGGGATAAAAATGACCTTAAAAATTTTTACTACATATATTTCTAACCCTAAAATTGCACAACAGGTAGATATAAAACATGGTTTTTATTGCCTTTTAAAAAACGGAGGAAATTGCGTAACCCTAAAGGGTTAACGTACAATGTTTTATTATTTTGGATATTACCTAACTTGGCTATATATTGGAAGATATTGGAAGATGACAAAAATTTATCGAGTGACGACGTTACTCTGCCGGAAGTATTTTTTAAAAGTGTGAAAAAAGTATTTTTTTTAGTGCAAAAATTTTTTAAGTGCAAAAATAAGTGTGAAAAAGTATATTTATAAAAGTGAAAATTAGTAAAAGTTTATTTCATAAATAGTTTTCAAATTACATTTGAAACAATTTGGTAAGTCTAATCACCCAAAACTTTCAACCTAACAATTCTTATGGAAGGCGCGCGCGACCCGCCGAGAGGAACCCGAGGAGCGACGACGAGAGCAGGTGCAAAACACTGCTGACCATGCCGCTCGGAGGATCATTCCGGACCATCGAATTCCCGAACGGATTCGGGATATGGTGGCGCGCGCGACCCGCCGAGAGGACCCCGAGGAGCGACGACGAGAGCAGGTGCAAAACACTGCTGACCATGCCGCTCGGAGGACCGACCCGGAGTACCGAATTCCTGAACGGATTCGGGATGCCGCAGCGCGCGCTTATCATCGGCAGGACTCGGAGGAACGTGCAAGGGAACAGGAGAGGAAGCGAGAACGGGAAATGGATGCCAATAACAGGAGAGCAACCGGGAGAAATCCCATCGCAACGACGGGAAACACGCCAACAGCGGAGGATTCGGGAGGAACAAATTCGGCAAATGGCAGAGGATCGGCTAATCAACTTTAGGATGGACCCCCAAAACCGACTGGATGCCTCCCAAAGGCAGTCACAAAGGAACGTGGACGCAAGAGCAGCCCTTTCTGAGGATGAGATGGAACAGGAACGGGAACTACAGCGTCATAGGATTCGATCATCGGCGAGGGATCTTTATCACAGGAACATAAAGGAAGGACCAACGGAAATTTGTGTCTGCTGTGGAGGAACGTGGTTCCGTTCGCAGGTAAGTGGATTATAAATTCTTGCTATCTCCTCTAAATTTCCCCTCCTAAACCTTGGCCACGCTTTCTATTTGTCGAGAAAATTTCCCAGTCCGTCCAGAAAATATAATTTTTGCAACACCTGCCGTCATGCCGTCTCTTTAGTCAAACTTTCATCATTCTGCTTTCGAATGGTTTCGACTTTCCCGAAATCCCCGAGTGCTTAAATGAACTCACTTGCCTCGAAGACCGCCTGATTTCACCGAGAATCCCTTTCATGAGGATTATTTCTCTCGGCTATGAAAGGCAAT
The DNA here is from genome assembly GCF_017639315.1 of Drosophila ananassae. NCBI lineage: Eukaryota > Metazoa > Arthropoda > Insecta > Diptera > Drosophilidae > Drosophila > Drosophila ananassae. The sequence goes on from NW_025319141.1 coordinate 114,505, forward strand.
GCTGTATCCGAGGCGCTGTGGGGAACGTTCCAATTTCAGTTCCTGACATTGTGACTGCGCTTCCGCGCTATTTCGACTCTACTCATGTCATCCAAGTCCATTTAAAAAGGAGGATAGAGTACGCTCACAATTTCATGACTGAAACTATTCCACCCGCTCGGGTCCTTGAAGCTGTACGGTACTTAGTGAATACCGAGCTCTACAGAAAGCACAACATTTCACTTAACGAGTCATGGCTAGCACAACTTCAAGGAAGTAATGAAATTCCTTTTATTGCGGATGAATCTGATCGCGAAGCGGTAGAGCAACTTCTTCAGCAGCAGCACCAATCCCAAAATGTTGTTGAGCTCGAGGAAAATTTAAATCCCGGAGGCCATGAAACATTATTGGAAAATAATGATACTGCAATTCAACGCATTGCATTGGCACCGGGAGAAGGCCGCCGCCCAACAAGCTTAACGCTTGACGAAGATGCAGAGGAACTTTCATTTCCAACTATTTCTTGCGGATAAATATTTAAAGGAAATCTGTGTTTACGACCGTCGTTGCGCTGTGGTTTTAAAAGTTTTATATATATAAATCCAAAATTAAAACATAGTATGATCTACTGATTTCAATAAGATAATAAAAATCTCCCATAGAAAAATGTTTAGAGAAAAATCATAGAAGACCAAACATTAATGTAGAAAATAGGAGATTTCAACTTTGGATGAGTATTCCAAAGATATAACTGCTAGACACCATTTTTTAATTTTAGTTGCTACACATACATTTTAAAAATGATATGTACTAGGCACTACATAATTCAATATATGGTAAAATTTAATAAATTTCCTCTCTTAGGTGCACCGCGGAAAATGTGGGTGATAGAACCTATGTTTGTTCTGGACTTTGGTTCAGGGGAGCTTAACGGTTATGGAGCAGATGAAATTATGCGTGGAGATTTTTTTCTGTTGGCCTGTGTAATTCATGTCTATCCAAATTTTTCAAGAAATGTGTTCTATTTTGCCATAACACCATATATCAGAGCCCAAAACATTTTTCCGGTACACCAATTAATTCTGCCAATATATGCCAAGTTGGCATTGCCAACCAATAATTCAGTCTATCCAAGTTTTTCAAGACATGTGTAATATTTTGCCATAACACCATATATCAGAGCCCGAAACATTTTTCCGGCACACCAATTTGGTTTCCACGAAAGTCCATATTCCAGAAATACGCACCGCCATCGAAAATTGAAAATTCAAGCAACAGTATGTGTCGGGTCCATCAGCCGCCGGAAAGATTGGCCGTTTATTGAATTTGTTTATCTTTTCTTTAATCTTTACGTCTCTAAACGCGCCGCCCGCTTTCGTGAATTCAATCCGCTACCTGAAACTGCCGTAGTGCGCTATCGTTGTCTCGCTCTCTCGCGGTGTCTCTTGGTCGCTCCGCAGCATCAAGCGTTGAGCCGCGCTCCGACGTTTCTTTTTTTAATTCGGTCTTCAACCCTACGCAGTCACATACATATGTCGTGTGCGGTTCTATATATAAAATAAATCATTTAAATAAATTGTATATATATATAAATAAATAAATCTAACGGTGCAGGTTTTTATTAATGCAAAAATTGGAACATTAAATAAAGCTTCCGAAAACGCTCGGTAACTGACATTATTGAACCCCGATGTGATTGTGCTTATTTGTTGAATTATTTTCCATTGAAAATTTGAGCTGCGCGGCATAAAATATATAAACATAAACAAATTTGTCGGATAAGTTAAGCCTTCTCCTCGCGGAGTCTCATGCGAGTCCTCGATAAAATTAGCAGTTAACTCAACACGCTAAGCTTAGTACGACGCAGAGATGAAAAAGAAATAAGGACCAGATATAGCAACACCACGAAGCCACACACGGCCTTAGTTCGCAAACTGAGTCCTCATCATACCAGGACTGGTATATTCCAGCACGACCAATGGTCATACCTTAAAGTCTAATATCTAACGAACTGAATTACCTCCTCTCCGACACGGCCATCCTGACATATACACGTCCTCGTGTCTATAATCAACATCTGAATTTCAAACTTAACCGCATAATCTTAACTTCATATAATGTTCATTAACATAACTAAAGTTCTATTTTTAACATATCTCTTATGTTCTCTAATAAACCATTTCCAAACAAAAGAACAATTAATCGTTTTCAAATTATACATTAATCAGTCAAAATTTTTTTTAAAGTAATTTTATTAATTTATCTAAATTTTTTATTAATTTTAAAATATTAATATCAAAAATTAACTAAAATGCGAAAACGAAAATAATTAATTAATCTTATTTAAATATAATAAATAATTTATTAAATAATTTACAAAAAAAAATCTAAATTGATTAATTAATTGATAACGAATTATTAATAGTCGAAGCACAGAGAATCCAAAAAAAATAGTTGGTCGCCAATGACACCGAAACCAATATGCACAAATTGTAGGGGAGCGCGTCACTTGGCGGACCGTTAAACTATAGGCGCCAAAAAGTGCATATACATACATACAGCAGCGGATAACGGTGGGAAACGAAAACGAGAATATTATCGCTGCATATATATGTATGTATACTAAATATATATGCACCTTTATTTATCTGTAATAAATAAATAATTTTTGGCTGCACTTTAGTATTTATTTGGAAGATTTTTAAATTCGAGAGCGAGGGGTAGGGGGCGACAGTGATTTCAAATAATATAAATATTTTCTTTTTTATTTTATCCACAGGCAGTACATGTAGAGTAGCACATATATTTATAATTAAATTTTTAGAACTTTTATATATGTTGTTATTTATTTTTGCTCTATTATTTTTTCTACGTACGTATGCGCCAAGAATTGAAAGGAGGGTGCAATATTCCAGCACAAGACGGATTTTAATTTGTCTTATCTCAACTTTCAATTTTTTGCACAAATACCTGGGGTTCTGCTTTCGGATCCTTTAATCCTGCGGCCACTTTCCTTTGACAATCGATGCAGGTGCAGGGCATGGGGACGACGAATCCTTCCAGTAGCAGCTAGTTGATTGGAGAAGTTTGTTTCGCGACGCGGAGAATTCTTTAATTTGTATTTTTGAATTCACTAGCACAATCGGCGCGACCAACTCTATGTATGTTATATATATATATTGTTTATATATGTTTTGTGTCACTGTCACTATTTTTTGTTGCTTTTTTATTAAATTATATTCAATACGGTCTACCCGGGGGCGCCAAAATGTTAATTGAGATTAGTTTATCTCGTCGAAAAAAAAACGAAAGGAAAAAATGGTGGCTGTAGAATTTAATTATTGCAAAAAAGACAAACGAAAATGAAAAATGCGTGCACTCTTTTCAACGTTATAAATTCGATTATATATTCATATCAACAAAAACTTAAGCCTAGCTTATCTAGTGCGGCGAAGCGGGGCGAATTCATGGGAGAGCGCAAGTGAGAGCTTTACATGCGCTCCCGCTTTGCCCTAAACTAACTTCATAAAATTCCACTTAATTATCTACATTAAATATACACACATATTCTTAACTTCATATAATGTTCATTAACATAACTAAAGTTCTATTTTTAACATATCTCTTATGTTCTCTAATAAACCATTTCCAAACAAAAGAACAATTAATCGTTTTCAAATTATATATTAATCAGTTAAAATCGTTACTTCGTAATCCAAAATACATAACTAAACGTTTACAAGCCAACTTTTAAATTCTTCGCCAAACACATTGGCTTCACACATTTTCAAACAAATTAAATTGTCCATCGCCCAAGAATACGGCTTCACAAATTCATTAATCTCATTACTCGTCCATCGTCCAACACTTAGCTTCACGAATTCATCAACACTTGGCTTCACGAATTCATCAAACACATCTTTCGTCCATCACCCAACACATGGCTTCAGGAATTCATTAAACACATTTCTAAAGCAACTCTCGTCCATCACCAATCACATGGCTTCACGAATTCACCAAACACATTTCTAAAGCAACTCTCGTTCATACATTGCCAAATACATGGCTTCACGAACACTCTCTTTTTCAACAGACTTTTCCAACTGATATTGTTATTTGTAATTTACATCAAGCTCTTCTGGAATTTGCTCTTCCAGTAACTTTCGCAAACTTTCGTGTGGGTACTTGTAACGCCTATTGTTCTGTGTAGACTTTAAAACGTATCGGTCTCCGTCCAATACCTCGATCACCAAAAAGGGTCCTCTGAACTTAGGATCTAGTTTCGTTTGCTGTCTCTCCCTTTTTTTAGGCAGCACAAAGTCCCCCACACAGAACCTTATTACTAGACCTGCATGGAATTTGCATGGCTTCTTATTTTTTATCCATACATTACATTTTTCAAATATTAGAATTTTACATACATATTAAAAGTATGCTAAATATATGCAATAAATATGCACAAATTATTCAAAAAATATGCATTTAAATTTCCTAAAAAAGGTATATCTACTTTTTAAATATTAATAAACCAGGAATAAAACATGTGGGTCACGTAGCGTAAATATATAAAATTTTCAATCTTTGTGGTCTAAGTGATTTACGTGTTAACGTAAATGTGATTTTAAACAAGAAAGGAAAGCTAACTTCGGGCGGAGCCGAAGTTGATATACCCTTGCAGAAATTGCTATCAAGTTAAATATTCATATGGTAAATTTTTTCATAATCCATTTAAAAAACATATTTAGCCCATTTAGTTAAACACACCCAGAGTAGCGTTATCAGAATATTGATATCGAATAATGGTATTTTGTAGGACTAACGATCATAAAATTTAAATACATTTAATTTTGGGCCTGCATTCCTTAAAATTTTAGATATAGGGGTTTTTATTTGCCCATGGAATTTATCCCTCGCACGTGCAAGGGACAAATTGCATAACAGGTTTCTGATTGGTCCAGTGGGATAAAAATGACCTTAAAAATTTTTACTACATATATTTCTAACCCTAAAATTGCACAACAGGTAGATATAAAACATGGTTTTTATTGCCTTTTTAAAAACGGAGGAAATTGCGTAACCCTAAAGGGTTAACGTACAATGTTTTATTATTTTGGATATTACCTAACTTGGCTATATATTGGAAGATATTGGAAGATGACAAAAATTTATCGAGTGACGACGTTACTCTGCCGGAAGTATTTTTTAAAAGTGTGAAAAAGTCTTTTTTTAAGAGCAAAAATTTTTTAAGTGCAAAAAATAAGTGTGAAAAAGTATATTTATAAAAGTAAAAGTTTATTTCAAAAATAGTTTTCAAATTACATTTGAAACAATTTGGTAAGTCTAATCACCCAAAACTTTCAACCTAACAATTCTTATGGGAGGAGCGCGCGACCCGCCGAGAGGAACCCGAGGAGCGACGACGAGAGCAGGTGCAAAACACTGCTGACCATGCCGCTCGGAGGATCATTCCGGACCATCGAATTCCCGAACGGATTCGGGATATGGTGGCGCGCGCGACCCGCCGAGAGGACCCCGAGGAGCGACGACGAGAGCAGGTGCAAAACCCTGCTGACCATGCCGCTCGGAGGACCGACCCGGAGTACCGAATTCCTGAACGGATTCGGGATGCCGCAGCGCGCGCTTATCATCGGCAGGACTCGGAGGAACGTGCAAGGGAACAGGAGAGGAAGCGAGAACGGGAAATGGATGCCAATAACAGGAGAGCAACCAGGAGAAATCCCATCGCAACGACGGGAAACACGCCAACAGCGGAGGATTCGGGAGGAACAAATTCGGCAAATGGCAGAGGATCGGCTAATCAACTTTAGGATGGACCCCCAAAACCGACTGGATGCCTCCCAAAGGCAGTCACAAAGGAACGTGGACGCAAGAGCAGCCCTTTCTGAGGATGAGATGGAACAGGAACGGGAACTACAGCGTCATAGGATTCGATCATCGGCGAGGGATCTTTATCACAGGAACATAAAGGAAGGACCAACGGAAATTTGTGTCTGCTGTGGAGGAACGTGGTTCCGTTCGCAGGTAAGTGGATTATAAATCCTTGCTATCTCCTCTAAATTTCCCCTCCTAAACCTTGGCCACGCTTTCTATTTGTCGAGAAAATTTCCCAGTCCGTCCAGAAAATATAATTTTTGCAACACCTGCCGTCATGCCGTCTCTTTAGTCAAACTTTCATCATTCTGCTTTCGAATGGTTTCGACTTTCCCGAAATCCCCGAGTGCTTAAATGAACTCACTTGCCTCGAAGACCGCCTGATTTCACCGAGAATCCCTTTCATGAGGATTATTTCTCTCGGCTATGAAAGGCAATGCTGTATCCGAGGCGCTGTGGGGAACGTTCCAATTTCTTTTCCTGACATTGTGACTGCGCTTCCGTGCTATTTCGACTCTACTCATGCCATCCAAGTCCATTTAAAAATGAGGTTAGAGTACGCTCACAATTTCATGACTGAAACTATTCCACCCGCTCGGGTCCTTGAAGCTGTACGGTACTTAGTGAATACCGAGCTCTACAGAAAGCACAACATTTCACTTAACGAGTCATGGCTAGCACAACTTCAAGGAAGTAATGAAATTCCTTTTATTGCGGATGAATCTGATCGCGAAGCGGTAGAGCAACTTCTTCAGCAGCAGCACCAATCCCAAAATGTTGTTGAGCTCGAGGAAAATTTAAATCCCGGAGGCCATGAAACATTATTGGAAAATAATGATACTGCAATTCAACGCATTGCATTGGCACCGGGAGAAGGCCGCCGCCCAACAAGCTTAACGCTTGACGAAGATGCAGAGGAACTTTCATTTCCAACTATTTCTTGCGGATAAATATTTAAAGGAAATCTGTGTTTACGACCGTCGTTGCGCTGTGGTTTTAAAAGTTTTATATATATAAATCCAAAATTAAAACATAGTATGATCTACTGATTTCAATAAGATAATAAAAATCTCCCATAGAAAAATGTTTAGAGAAAAATCATAGAAGACCAAACATTAATGTAGAAAATAGGAGATTTCAACTTTGGATGAGTATTCCAAAGATATAACTGCTAGACACCATTTTTTAATTTTAGTTGCTACACATACATTTTAAAAATGATATGTACTAGGCACTACATAATTCAATATATGGTAAAATTTAATAAATTTCCTCTCTTAGGTGCACCGCGGAAAATGTGGGTGATAGAACCTATGTTTGTTCTGGACTTTGGTTCAGGGGAGCTTAACGGTTATGGACCAGATGAAATTATGCGTGGAGATTTTTTTCTGTTGGCCTGTGTAATTCATGTCTATCCAAATTTTTCAAGAAATGTGTTCTATTTTGCCATAACACCATATATCAGAGCCCAAAACATTTTTCCGGTACACCAATTAATTCTGCCAATATATGCCAAGTTGGCATTGCCAACCAATAATTCAGTCTATCCAAGTTTTTCAAGACATGTGTAATATTTTGCCATAACACCATATATCAGAGCCCGAAACATTTTTCCGGAACACCAATTTGGTTTCCACGAAAGTCCATATTCCAGAAATACGCACCGCCATCGAAAATTGAAAATTCAAGCAACATTATGTGTCGGGTCCATCAGCCGCCGGAAAGATTGGCCGTTTATTGAATTTGTTTATCTTTTCTTTAATCTTTACGTCTCTAAACGCTCCGCCCGCTTTCGTGAGTTCAATCCGCTACCTGAATCTGCCGTAGTGCGCTATCGTTGTCTCGCTCTCTCGCGGTGTCTCTCGGTCGCTCCGCAGCATCAAGCGTTGAGCCGCGCTCCGACGTTTCTTATTTTAATTCGGTCTTCAACTCTACGCAGTCACATACATATGTCGTATGTTCTATATATAAAATAAATCATTTAAATAAATTGTAATCATACATAAAAATCTAACGGTGCTTGTTTTTTATTAATGCCTAGATTTGGAACATTAAATAAAGCTCCCGAAAACGCTCGGTAACTGACATTATTCAACCCCGATGTGATTGTGCTTATTTGTTGAATTATTTTCCATTGAAAATTTCAGCTGCGCGGCATAAAATATATAAACATAAACAAATAAACAAATTTGTCGGATAAGTTAAGCCTTATCCTCGCGGAGTCTCATGATACGTTTGTTCGTTCCCCTGATGGTATTCCATGTCATGTTCTGGCTGATGCAGCGAGTCCTCGATAAAATTAGCAGTTAACTCAACACGCTAAGCTTAGTACGAAGCAGAGATGAAAAAGAAATAAGGACCAGATCTAGCAACACCACGAAGCCACACACGGCCTTAGTTCGCAAACTGAGTCCTCATCATACCAGGACTGGTATATTCCAGCACGACCAATGGTCATACCTTAAAGTCTAATATCTAACGAACTGAATTACCTCCTCTCCGACACGGCCATCCTGACATATACCAATATACCAATAAACCATTTCCAAACGAAAGAACAATTAATCGTTTTCAAATTATACATTAATCAGTTAAAATCGTTACTTCGTAATCCAAAATACATAACTAAACTTTTACAAGCCAACTTTTAAATTCTTCGCCAAACACATTAGCTTCACACATTTTCAAACAAATTAAATTGTCCATCGCCCAAGAATACGGCTTCACAAATTCATTAATCTCATTACTCGTCCATCGTCCAACACTTAGCTTCACGAATTCATCAACACTTGGCTTCACGAATTCATCAAACACATCTTTCGTCCATCACCCAACACATGGTTTCAGGAATTCATTAAACACATTTCTAAAGCAACTCTCGTCCATCACCAATCACATGGCTTCACGAATTCACCAAACACATTTCTAAAGCAACTCTCGTTCATACATTGCCAAATACATGGCTTCACGAACACTCTCTTTTTCAACAGACTTTTCCAACTGATATTGTTATTTGTAATTTACATCAAGCTCTTCTGGAATTCGCTCTTCCAGTAACTTTCGCAAACTTTCGTGTGGGTACTTGTAACGCCTATTGTTCTGTGTAGACTTTAAAACGTATCGGTCTCCGTCCAATACCTCGATCACCAAAAAGGGTCCTCTGAACTTAGGATCCAGTTTCGTTTGCTGTCTCTCCCTTTTTTTAGGCAGCACAAAGTCCCCCACACAGAACCTTATTACTAGACCTGCATGGAATTTGCATGGCTTCTTATTTTTTATCCATACATTACATTTTTCAAATATTAGAATTTTACATACATATTAAAAGTATGCTAAATATATGCAATAAATATGCACAAATTATTCAAAAAATATGCATTTAAATTTCCTAAAAAAGGTATATCTACTTTTTAAATATTAATAAACCAGGAATAAAACATGTGGGTCACGTAGCGTAAATATATAAAATTTTCAATCTTTGTGGTCTAAGTGATTTACGTGTTAACGTAAATGTGATTTTAAACAAGAAAGGAAAGCTAACTTCGGGCGGAGCCGAAGTTGATATACCCTTGCAGAAATTGCTATCAAATTAAATATTCATATGGTAAATTTTTTCATAATCCATTTAAAAAACATATTTAGCCCATGCAATTTTGGGCCTGCATCCCTTAAAATTTTAGATTTAGGGGTTTTTATGTGCCCATGGAATTTATCCCTCGCTTCAATGAACATGTGCAAGGGTCATTGCAAGCGCACGTGCAAGGGTCATTGCAAGGACACGTGCAAGGTACAAATTGCATAACAGGTATCACAGGTACGAACCGTAACATAACACGGTACTTTGGCACCTATAATAACAGGTAGTAGCTTATTTCTGATTGGTCCAGTTGGATAAAAATGACCTTAAAAATTTTTACTTCATATATTTCTAACCCTAAAATTGCACAGCAGGTTGATCAGGTAGATATAAAATATGGTTTTTATTGTCTTTTTAAAAACGGAGGAAATTGCCGAAACGGAGGGAATTACCTAACTTGGATATATATTGGAAGATCCATTAATCGCCAGATCAGTCAATGACAAAAATTTATCGAGTGACGACGTTACTCTGCCGGAAGTATTTTTTAAAAGTGTGAAAAAAACCTTTTTTTAAGTGCAAAAATTAGTGTGAAAAAGTATATTTATAAAAGTGAAAAAGTATATTTATAAAAGTGAAAACTAGTAAAAGTTTATTTCAAAAATAGTTTTCAAATTACATTTGAAACAATTTGGTAAGTCTAATCACCCAAAACTTTCAACCTAACAATTCTTATGTCCTATTATTTGCGTTTCCAATTAATTAATTTCCATAATTTTCCATTTTCAAAATTCATAATTTTTAAACTAGCACGGAAAATTCACGATTGTCACAGGAGCAACGCCGACAAGCTGCTTTACGAACCTCTTATCATAGCACCGATCGAACGAAGTGTATATTGGTCAGATTTGGAAGTTTGTCTTCATTGGATTCGTTCCCATCCATCGTCGTTGTCAACGTTCGTATCAAATAGAGTTGCTGAGATTCAAGAGTGGTCAGAGGATAGCACGTGGCGGCATGTACCAACTAAACAGAACCCGGCAGATATTGTGTCAGGAGGTGGAGACGTAAAGGAAACGATAGAATCAATTTGGTTCACAGGTCCATCGTTTTTAACGAAGCCGGAAGATAAGTGGCCAACGAGCCCTCGGTTTGATCCGTCACCAGAGATTTTGCAGATGGAAGCAAAGAAGAGTGCGGTCGGACTGACTGCAATGGTCTCTACCTCATATTTGTTGGAAGTGATAGAAGGATTTTCCTCTGACTTTAAACTGCTGCGAGTGTTCGTTTACATGGTCCGCTTTATAAAGAAGTGTAAAAAATTAGTAGTTCCTTCTGATAATGTACCTTCCCCTGTCGAATATCGAGACGCTTTTAATAAAATTGTCCAGATAGTCCAAGAGCACGAGTATCAAGAGGAAATTAAAAATGTTAGAAAAAATCTTGTTGTTAGCCCAAGCCTACAGAAGCTAAGTCCGTTTGTCCATGAAACCTCTCAGGCTGGGCTTACCTTTTCATTGTTGCGGGTCTGGGGGCGACTAGCTAATGCTCCTATTTCGTACGATGCCAAGTTTCCAGTATTGTTGACGAAGCGCTCTCAATTTGTTCAGAGCTACGTCCGATACTTGCGCGAGTCGAATTTTCATGTGGGTCCACGAGCACTAGTGAGTCTCTTGCGACAGCGCGTTTGGATAGTAAACGCGCAGGAAGTCTGCAGTCAGATAGTGCGGTCATGCATACGCTGTTTTAAATGCAAGCCTCATCTGATGACTCAAATCATGGGAGATTTGCCCTTAGATCGAGTTCGTGCTCTCCGCCCATTTTCCATATGTGGCGTGGATTTCTGTGGCCCTATTGAGACGACATTGCCCTGTTTGTTTGTTTTTCGTCTAAAGCAGTACATTAAGAAGTAGTTTCCGATTTGTTAACTGATTCCATTCCATTGGCTTTTCAAAGGTTCGATGGGCGCCGAGGATGTCCGCAGATCGTGCACTGCGACAACGCGACGAACTTCGTCGGAGCGAGACGCCACTTCGCGGCACTGCGGCACCAGATCGAGAGCGAAGCGGACGAGCTGCGGCAATACTCATCAAAAAAAGGATGCGTATTTGCGTTCATACCGCCGCGGGCTCCGCACATGGGCGGACTATGAGAGGCAGGTGTGAAGTCTGCAAAGCACCTACTCCTACGAGCGGTGGGCAACGCGAAGTTTACCGCAGAGGAGCTGCAGACCGTCCTCGTTGGAGTCGAGGCCGTCCTGAACTCGAGGCCCCTGGGCGCCACAGTCAGGACCCAAGCGACGGCGAGGCGTTGACTCCCGGGCTTGTCTCGTCAATCAAGCAAACGTTTTGGCAGCGTTGGCCCCGGGAGTACGTCTTGGGCCTACAGGCGCGGTCGAAGTGGCAGCGGGAGGAGGACGCCAGGAAGGGCGATCTGATCCTGGTCGCCGAGGACAACCAGCCGCCCTAGCAGTGGATCACCGCCAGGGTCGTCGATACTCACGGAAGGGTCAGGGTTGCCGACGTCAGGACGAGTAGAGGAGCAGTATTTTGGAGAGCAGTCCACAAGCTGTCGAGGTTGCCAGTAGTTGAAGCCTAAGGAAGGCCTTCAATGGGGCCGGTGTATATTTAATGTAGATAATTAATTGGAATTTTATGAAGTCTAGTATAAGTTAGTTTAGGGCGGAGCGGGAGCGCAAGTAAAGCTCTCACTTGCGCTCTCCCATGAATTCGCCCCGCTTCGCCGCACTAGATAAGCTAGGCTTAAGTTTTTGTTGATATGAATATATAATCGAATTTATAACGTTGAAAAGAGTGCACGCATTTTTCGTTTTCGTTCGTGTTTTTTGCAATAATTTAATTCTACAGCCACCTTTTTTCCTTTCATTTTTTTCGCGACGAGATAAACTAATCTCAATTAACAATGTGGTTAACTTATTTGAAAGCATTTAATAAAATTATAAAGCGGAATGAAATTCAGATGTTGATTATAGATACGAGGACGTGTATATGTCAGGATGGCCCTGTCGGAGAGGAGGTAATTCAGTCTCTCGTTAGATATTAGACTTTAAGGTATGACCATTGGTCGTGCTGGAATATACCAGTCCTGGTATGATGAGGACTCAGTTTGCGAACTAAGGCCGTGTGTGTGGGATTGGTGCTGCTGCTGAAGAAGTTGCTCTACCGCTTCGCGATCAGATTCATCCGCAATAAAAGGAATTTCATTACTTCCTTGAAGTTGTGCTAGCCATGACTCGTTAAGTGAAATGTTGTGCTTTCTGTAGAGCTCGGTATTCACTAAGTACCGCATTGCCTTTCATAGCCGAGAGAAATAGAGACGGCACGACGGCAGGTGTTGCAAAAATTATATTTTCCGGACGGACTGGGAAATTTTTTCGACAAATGGAAAGCGTTGCCAACGTTTAGGAGGGGAAATTTAGAGGAGATAGCAAGGATGTATAATCCACTTACCTGCGAACGAAATCACGTTCCTCTACAGCAGACACAAATTTCCGTTGGTCCTTCCTTTATGTTCCTGTGATAAAGATCCCTCGCCGATGATCGAATCCTATGACACTGTAGTTCCCGTTCCTGTTCCATCTCATCCTCAGAAAGGGCTGATGGGATTTCTCCTGGTTGCTCTCCTGTTATTGGCATCCATTTCCCGTTCTCGCTGCCTCTCTTCCGGATTCCTTCGCCGTTGTCGGTGCTCCTAAGTGTTTCTCTCCTGTTCCCTTGCATGTTCCTCCGAGACCTGCCGATGATAAGCGCGCGCTGCGGCATCCCGAATCCGTTCAGGAATTCGGTACTCCGGGTTGGTCCTCCGAGCGGCATGGTCAGCCAGCAGTGTTTTGCACCTGCTCTCGTCGTCGCTCCTCGGGTTCCTCTCGGCACGTCGCGCGCGCCTCCCTATCACGAATCCGTTCGGGAATTCGATGGTCCGGAATGGTCCTCCGAGCGGCATGGTCAGCAGTGTCTTGCACCTGCTCTCGTCGTCGCTCCTCGGGATCCTCCCGGCGAGTCGCGCTTGCCTCAGCATCCCGAATCCGCTCAAGGTTTCGAATCCTTTCGTTGCGTCTCCTATGGGCACGCGCTATTGCATCCTGTGTCCGACTTTCCTCCCGATATTCTGGGTTATTGGCGCGAACATTGGCGATGTGCTGAGAATTCCGTACCCTTATTTGTGAATTATTTTGCTCGTAGCGAGCCCTGCTTCGATTTAAAGCAGCTTGTTTGCGTTGCTCCTGAGACAATCGTGAAATACGTGGCATCTTTTTTCCGTGCTAGTTTAAAAATTATGAATTTTGAAAATGGAAAATTATGGAAATTAATTAATTGGAAACGTAAAAAATAGGACATAAGAATTGTTAGGTTGAAAGTTTTGGGTGATTAGACTTACCAAATTGTTTCAAATGTAATTTGAAAACTATTTTTGAAATAAACTTTTACTAATTTCCACTTTTATAAATATTTCACACTTTTCACACTTATTTTTCCACTTAAAAAATACTTTTTCACACTAATTTTTGCACTTAAAAAAAAACTTTTTTCACACTTTTAAAAAATACTTCCGGCAGAGTAACGTCGTCAATCGATAAATTTTTGCCAAGTTAGGTGCACGTGTCCTCGCAATGACCCTTGCACGTGCGCTTGCAATGACCCTTGCACGTGTTCATTGAAGCGAGGGATAAATTCCATGGGCAAATAAAAACCCCTAAATCTAAAATTTTAAGGGATGCAGGCCCAAAATTAAATGTATTTTAATTTTATGATCGTTAGTCCTACAAAATACCATCATTCAGTATCAATATTCTGATAACGCTACTCTGGGTGTGTTTAACTAAATGGGCTAAATATGTTTTTTAAATGGATTATGAAAAAATTTACCATATGAATATTTAATTTGATAGCAATTTCTGCAAGGGTATATCAACTTCGGCTCCGCCCGAAGTTAGCTTTCCTTTCTTGTTTAAAATCACATTTACTTTAACACGTAAATCACTTAGACCACAAAGATTGAAAATTTTATATATTTACGCTACGTGACCCACATGTTTTATTCCTGGTTTATTAATATTTAAAAAGTAGATATACCTTTTTTAGGAAATTTAAATGCATATTTTTTGAATAATTTGTGCATATTTATTGCATATATTTAGCATACTTTTAATATGTATTTAAAATTCTAATATTTGAAAAATGTATTGTATGGATAAAAAATAAGAAGCCATGCAAATTCCATGCAGGTCTAGTAATAAGGTTCTGTGTGGGGGACTTTGTGCTGCCTAAAAAAAGGGAGAGACAGCAAACGAAACTAGATCCTAAGTTCAGGGGACCCTTTTTGGTGGTCGAGGTATTGGACGGAGACCGATACGTTTTAAAGAACAATAGAACAATAGGCGTTACAAGAACCCACACGAAAGTTTGCGGAAGTTACTGGAAGAGAAAATTCCAGAAGAGCTTGATGTAAATTACAAATAACAATATCAGTTGGAAAAGTCTGTTGAAAAAGAGAGTGTTCGTGAAGCCATGTATTTGGCAATGTATGAACGAGGGTTGCTTTAGAAATGTGTTTGGTGAATTCGTGAAGCCATGTGATTGGTGATGGACGAGAGTTGCTTTAGAAATGTGTTTAATGAATTCCTGAAGTCATGTGTTGGGTGATGAACGAAAGATGTGTTTGATGAATTCGTGAAGCCAAGTGTTGATGAATTCGTGAAGCTAAGTGTTGGACGAGTAATGAGATTAATGAATTTGTGAAGCCGTATTTTTGGGCGATGGACAATTTAATTTGTTTGAAAATGTGTGAAGCTAATGTGTTTGGCGAAGAATTTAAAAGTTGGCTTGTAAAAGTTTAGTTATGTATTTTGGATTACGAAGTAACGATTTTAACTGATTAATGTATAATTTGAAAACGATTAAATGTTCTTTTGTTTGGAAATGGTTTATTAGAGAACATAAGAGATATGGTAAAAATAGAACTTTAGTTATGTTAATGAACATTATATGAAGTTAAGATTATGTGGTTAAGTTTGAAATTCAGATGTTGATTATAGACACGAGGACGTGTATATGTCATGATGGCCGTGTCGGAGAGGAGGTAAGTCAGTTCGTTAGATATTAGACTTTAAGGTATGACCATTGGTCGTGCTGGAATATACCAGTCCTGGTATGATGAGGACTCAGTTTGCGAACTAAGGCCGTGTGTGGCTTCGTGGTGTTGCTAGATCTGGTCCTTATTTCTTTTTCATCTCTGCTTCGTACTAAGCTTAGCGTGTTGAGTTAACTGCTAATTTTATCGAGGACTCGCTGCATCAGCCAGAACATGACATGGAATACCATCAGGGGAACGAACAAACGAATCATGAGACTCCGCGAGGATAAGGCTTAACTTATCCGACAAATTTGTTTATTTGTTTATGTTTATATATTTTATGCCGCGCAGCTGAAATTTTCAATGGAAAATAATTCAACAAATAAGCACAATCACATCGGGGTTGAATAATGTCAGTTACCGAGCGTTTTCGGGAGCTTTATTTAATGTTCCAAATCTAGGCATTAATAAAAACAAGCACCGTTGGATTTCTATGTATGATTATAATTTATTTAAATGATTTATTTTTTATATAGAACATACGACATATGTATGTGACTGCGTAGGGTTGAAGACCAAATTAGAATAAGAAACGTCGGAGCGCGGCTCAACGCTTGATGCTGCGGAGCGACCGAGAGACACCGCGAGAGACACCGCAAAGAAACAGTTTTAGATAGCCATGACTTTTTAAAAATATTAGATTAAAAACTCCAATTTAATTGAAGAAAATATTGTTTAGCCACCTATATTAAATTCAATAAAATTATTTCGAGTTTTTCCTTAAATTCAAAATTAAAAAATGGTATAATCCACTGATTTCAATAAGAAAAAAAATCTTCCATAGAAAAATGTTTGGGGAAAAATCATAGAAGACCAAAAATTAATGTAGAAAATCTGAGATTTCAACTTTGGATGAGTATTCCAAAGATATGGTAACTGCTAGATACCATTTTTTAATTTTACTTGGTACACATACATTTCAAAAATGATATGTACTGGAAATAATGATGGTCATCGCCATTACACATAATTCAATATATGGTAAAATTTGATCAATTTCTTCTCTTAGGTGTACCGCGGAAACTGTGGGTGATAGAACCTATGTTTGTTCTGGACTTTGGTTGAGGGGAGCATAAAGGTTATGGAGCAGGTGAAATTATGCGTGGAGATTTTTTTCTGTTGTCCTGTGTAATTAATAATTTTATTTAATTTATTATAGGTAGTAAAACAATATTTTTGCCAATTAAATTGGAGTTTTTAATCTCATATTTTTAAAAAGTCATGGTTATCTAAAACTTTTTCCATGTTCAAAACGTATCTATTGCAGGTTCAGCTTGTTTAGTTAAGCTTGTAGAAGTTGTAGTTAGCCATGACTCTGAGATTCAACTTTGGATAAGTATTCCAAAGATATGGTAACTGCCAAATTCCATTTTTTTATTTTAGTTGGTACACATACATTTCAAAAATGATATGTACTAGAAACAATGATGGTCATCGCCATTACATGGCCTACATAATTCAATATATGGTAAAATTTGATCAATTTCTTCTCTTAGGTGTACCGCGGAAACTGTGGGTGATAGAACCTATTTTTGTTCTAAACTTTGGTTCAGGGGAGCCTAAAGGTTATTGGGCAATTAAAATTATTCGTGGAGGAAAAAAAAAGTTGGAAATTGTCGGCCTGTGTTAAAATCATTTTTAATAATAAGTTAAGGTTGGAAAAACTACCCGAATCCACTTAAGAAGCTAGGGCTCCTTAAGCTACAGCCAGGGCAAGGGATCCAAGAATGTATCCCGCCTTTTTGTCTACCAGTGTGCTTATGTATCTATCCTACATGTAGCGGGTCGGCTAATCTGATGACGGCTACCAGTCCGTGAATACATCTCTATGAGGTCAGCTCTGTTCGTTAGTATAGCAGCATTGAAAGCGCGCATCAGTGGGCTAGATCATGCGACTATTTCTGCAGGTCTACATTCTGGATATCACTCCATTTCCAATAGGCTGCCAGGTCGAAGTACTCCCTGCATTTTAGCCTGAAAGTTGTTAAGGGGATTTCCTCGTGGTGCCTGTGATCCATATGAGGCGGATGTCATGCTTTTCCGTCATCTTGTTAGGAGATCTGCGACAGTTATTGACTGTCGTAAAAATCGAAGAGAAGCCATCAAAAGCCTTAAGTACTGCCTGACTGTCCGAAAAGATCCTGATCGCCAGCAAGTGCTGGGAATTTAAGTGTACTCCTGAGCTATTATTTTACTCCTGTGCTTGGGCTTTTAGCTCACTCAAGTGTGCCCTCTTCTCCTTCACAAAGTTCACCACCGTATACGGCCCGTCGTACTTTGGCGCTAACCTCGCCGCGAAACCTTGGGCCGCTTTGGACAAATGGTGCTCCTTTGCCCACACTGTGTCGGCAATTTTCCTGCTCCACTTCCGCCTCCTCAGGTAGTAGTGCCGAGCTTGCTCCTGCGCCACGCGCTTCATGTTCCTTCGCACCAGCTCGAACACTTCTTGTAGCTTCGCTGCGTTCTCTGAGGGCGTGGTTTGTGATGCTTCGTCCCAAATGCCTCTTTATCATACAACGCTTTCGGCATTCTTGGCTCTCTGCCTTGGGTTACGAAGCATGGCGAGTATCCCGTGGAATCTGACACGCTTGAGTTAATTGGCAGCATTGACTCTGGCCAGTGTTCGTCCCAAGCCCTTTGATCATTACCTGGAAACTGGGCGATCATTATCTTAACCGTCCTGTTCGAATGGCCTTCTACAGCATCTCCGTTGTAGCTTTCCGCATTGGGACCATTTCTGTCCATTTTGAAAACCGATCGATCATTACCAATAGCATGGTGTTTCCATGCTTGGACCTTGGCAAAGGTCCCACGAAGTCCGGACATACCGTCGTCCATGGCTCCTCTGGGATCTGTGTCAGCATTTTCCCTGCGGCCTGCATCTGACTGGGTTTATACCGCATGCATGTTTCGCACTTTCTGACATACTTCCTTATGTCCCCTTGCATACTATTTTCGCAATTGTTTGTCTTCCGCCTATATATCCCGCTGTCGGTTCGTCGTGGTTCTCCTTTAGCACCTGTTGCCTCATATCCATGATGCTACTTCTTCGCTTTTAGCTCTACGTGGAACATGTCGGTAAACCAGGCCTGCCTCTTCTATGTACTCTGGACATTTCTGTAGTTTTTCCCGTATTTTTCTTTCAGTGCGCCTATCCATACGCACTCCATGTCTTCGCTTGTTGTGGCACTCCTTAACTTTTCTATTATCTGCTGGCGGGAAAGTGCATCTGCAACTACGATCAGCTTACCTTTTCTGTAGCTGATAACATAATCATATTGTTGCAACTTATAGACCCATCTCGCGATCCTTCCTTTAAATTATTCAGCCATTTCAGCTTACCTTTTCTGTAGCTGATAACATAATCATATTGTTGCAATTTATAGACCCATCTCGCGATCCTTCCTTTAAATTATTCAGCCATTTCAGCGCCATATCCGTGATCCGTGATCACGTCGAACTGGTCCAGGTACGGCCTCATCAGCCGAATTACCCATATTATTTCTAGGCACTCTTTCTCAGTCGCCGAGTAATTTTTCTCTGCGCCTATCAGCGTTCGACTGGCGTAAGCCACTACTCGCTCGCCCTCATCGGTGTCCTGAGTCAGAACTGCACCCACGCAGTAGTCGCTGGCGTCTGCCTGCAATACAAATTTCTTCGAGAATTCCGGGCATGCCAGCACTGGATCCAATGCTAACCGCGACTTTGGATTCTCAAATGCCTCTTGGTGACTCGCCGTCCATTCCCCCTTTGTTCCCTTTCGAAGGAGATCGATTAATGGTTTGGCGACCCCTGCGAAGTCTGGGATGTATCGCCGATCCCACGACGCCATCCAAATGAACTGGGGTTTCAATTTCGTAGTCGCTGCATGCCAATTCCCTGACTCGTTATCCAGTGGCCCAGGTAGAATAGCTCTTCCCTGAAGAAATGGCTCTTGTCCGTGTTTATCCTCAAATTCGCCATATGGTCCTCCCTTGTGCGTCCGATCACGATGATATCATCCTGATGCGCAAATGCGTGCGGAGCCATATCCGATCCTATTACCTGGTCTGAGGCCCTTTGATACGTTGCCGAGGCTTAGTGTAACCCGAATGGCATCACCTTCCATTGGTACAGACCTTTCCCTGGTACCGTAAAGGCCGTGTACTTTCTGCTCCCTTCCTCCAGTCGGATTTGGCATTAAGGTCGAGGCTGCTAAAAAAATGTTGGCTCCCTCAATTGTTTCAGTATGGAGTTTATACGTGGCATCGGGTACGCATCGGTCATTTGAGTCTCTGTGTGGCTTCCGTTGGGGAGCTTTACCAGTCTCCTTTTTTTCTCCGTTCTCCGGCGGTTCCCGGGTTCTCCGATAGCTTTTCTGAGATGAAACTAGCCGTTGCCCAGGTGTCTATCATGGCCTTCACTTCTGCACCTCCGACTTTGACGACCGCTCCTCGAGCGTTGCGCCTGCGTATGGACATTTTCATGCGCGGCATACAGTTCTCCACCAGCCTTTCAATCACCTCCTTCGTGGTCTTTCCTAAAGGCTACATTAGCATCTGAAGGTCCACCATATACTCCTGAACGGTTCTCCTCGCTGCTGTTGCCGCTGCCGGACCTGGTCTGCCAGTTTCTCAAAATATCCGTTCGGCAGGAAAACGGCCTGGAAGCTACTTCTAAACTCCTTCCATGTGGGCCACTCCTAATCGTTCATTATGGACCATCTTTGCGCTCTGCCCTCAAGTAGTTCTGCCATCGCCCGCGGGGTTGTGTTTATTTCTAACCCGTAAGTTTCAGCGGACCATGCTACTCGGTCCACGAACTAGAGAAGATCTCCTGTTCCGCCGAATCGGAACGACCATTCCCGGACTTGTTTGGCCACTTTCGCATAGTCAACCTGTACCGTGATTGGCTTCCGCATTTGTGGCTCCATGCTCCTAATACTTTTCAATTCTGGCACTGCCAGACTTTGGATGAGCTTCTCCGACTAGCTCATCACTCTTTGTCTCGGCGTGGACCTCTGCGCGTATTTCTCCTCGAATCCACGCGTGCCCGCCATCAGTTCGTCTTGTCGACCCACCTTGAAACAAGGGCCCTCATGATCTCTACCGTTCCATCCGCTGGGAGACCGAGCTCTCTGCATACTTCGTACAACTCTCCTTTGCGAAGCGCATAAATCCAATTCTTCTTCCCCATCTTGAAGCTGTGTTACTCCTAGACTCTAAAGCAATAACGTAGTTTGGGCGCCAGGTGTAACGGGCTGTTTTTGCTAATATTTGTTCGCAACAAATGCCGCGGCTAGCTCACAGAGTTTGGGGGATCATTCCACCGAATTTATATATTCGACGTGATTGCCTGAGCCCAGAAATAACACAGGGTGCTTCGTTTAATAAATATCCTTTATTTTCGATAAAGTTACAAAAGGGTGAATCTCACCGGCTGCTTGGCTCAGCCGACCGACCGCTCGTCCTCCCGTCGATCCCCGATCCCCGCTCCGGGTTGGTGCCAATATACACGCCCCGCCAAAGCTTGCGCCCAGCAGGACGTGTGGTCTTTTTGCCTGGCGCCGAATCGGCTCAGGGTTCCCTCCGTTTGGACTTGCGTGCTCCAGTTGCGGAGCCTGTGGTGTCGCTGTTGTTGTAGTCGCTGCACCCCGGTCGTCGCTGCTGCTCCTGTCGTTGGCGCCGCTCCTGTTGCTGCTCCCGTTGTCGCCGCTGCTCCTGCTGCTGATCCTATCGCTGCTCCTGTTGCTGATTCCGTCGCTGATCCTGTCGCTGCTCCTGTCGCTGGACACACTAATCCGTGTTAGCAGACCGATAGGTTCACCTTCCAGGCATACGACGGGCAGGATGCGCTTCTCGGTGCCTGTCGGCCGGATCAGGGCACGAAGGGCCTACCTACACCGCAGGACACGCCCCGGTTGCGGTCGCCACTCGCCTCCAAAATCCTGCATGCATACGCTCCGCAGGATCTATGGTAGACCAGAGGTTTTGGTAGACCAGAGGCGTCTTCTTTAACTCCTGGTGATACGCTATGCATACGCCCCAGCTCCTGGATCAGGAGTCTCTTGAATTTTCCTGGGAGTCCCTGCATGGTTTTACTGTTAGGCTTGAGTTCCCGAGCTGGCTACCCCTCGCTTTACAGGATCACACCTGGTCAATGGGTGAGCTTTAGGCGCTATTAGACGGCTCGATGCATCCCTTCTCCCGCAGCTCTTCCACTTTTCCATTGATTTGTATTTTGGGGTTTTTTGGGTAATATCTTTGTTTTATTGGGATGTCGTCCTTCATCGTGATTTTATGCTGGGTTATGTTTGAACAACCCTTCTGATTTGTGAACGCCGCCAGTTCTTCTTCGATGAACTTTTTGTCCCGCTCGCGCTCCCATTCCTCCGAGGGTCCAGTTATGGCTATGGACAGCCTATCCTCCAGGCATCTGCTCCATCTTCCTCTTCTCGGGATCGTGACTTGGTGGCCTGCGCAGTTGATTGTTGTGCCGAATTCTGGGAGGAAATCCCATCCAAGCACCGCGCTGTCTCCCATGCCTGGCAACACTAACATATTCAAATCCTTTTTCTTGTTGCCAAAGCTTATTGTTGTTAGGAGTACCATTTGAGTCTCTATGTGGCTCCCGTTGGCCAACTTTACTAGTCTCCTTGCTGCTTTTCGTTCTCCGGCGATTCCCGGGTCCCCTGCTAGCTTTTCTGAAATCTTCTTTTCTGAAATGAAGCTAGCCGTTGCCCCGGTGTCTACCATGGCCCTCACTTCTGCACCTCCGACCTTGATGACTGCCGCTAATTGCTGATCGTCTCCGGTTAATCCTCCAACTAGTTCTGAGAGGCAGCACCTCCCGATCTCCGCCTTTCTCTCTACGGCTGAGATCGCTGCACGTTTCCCGCTCTTTGGCAGCATTCTGTGCTTCTCACCCCAACTGCGCCGCACATCCTGCAGAACAAAATTCTGGGGTTCTTGCACCCGCTGGCCCAATGGCCCATGCCTCCGCATCTGTTGCATGCCTTTGCTGAGTTTTCTACATGTCCCTGTCTAGGCGTCGCTGCCCACTGCATGTTCGGCTGCCTTTGACTTTGGTTTGCTACCCATCGTTGACTCGGCTGCTGTTGCCTTGGGCCTGTCCATTGCTGGCTCGGCTGCTGTTGGTGTGGCATATGGCGATGCTCCTCAGGCTGCCATCTCTGCCCCCACCCCTGTCCTGGAGGGCTCTGTTGCTCCGGTGGTTTATGGTGCGGTTCCTCTTTTGGCCATCTTCTGTCAACCGCGGAGGCTTGTCTATTGAAAACCTCCTCTTTCAAAGCCAGCTCCTCGAATTCCTCGGCTAGACCCATAACCTCCTCGAGAGATGCACATGCGTGTGATCTCATGAACATTTTCATGCGCGGCATGCAGTTCTCCACTAGCCTTTCAATGACCTTCTTCGTTGACTTTCCTAAAGGCTTCATTAGCGTCTGCAGGTCCACCATATAATCTTTGAATGGTTCTCCTCGTTGCTGTTTCCGCTGCCGAACCTGGTCTGCCAGTCTCTCGAAGTATCCTTTTGGCAGGAAACAGGCCTCGAAGCTCCTTCTGAACTCCTTCCATGTGGGCCACTCCTCATCGTTGATTAAGAACCATTTTTGCGCTCTGCCCTGGAGTAGTTCTGGCATCGCCCGCGGGATTGTGTTTATATCCATCCCGTATGGTTTGGCGGACCATGCTACTCGGTCCACGAACTCGAGAGGATCCCCTGTTCCGTCGAATCGGAACGACCACTCTCGGACTTGTTTCCGGGACTGGCTTCCGGGACTGTACCGGGACTGGCTTCCGCACTTGTGGCTCCATGGTCCTTATACTCTTCATTTCTGGCACTGCCGGACTTTGAATCAGCTTTTCCGATTCGCTTACCACTCTCTGCCTCGGCGTGGACCTCTGCGCGTATTGCTCTTCAAACCCACGCGCGACCCCCATCACTTCATCGTCCTTCGTCTCGTCGATCCACCTTGCCACCAGTGCCCTTATGATCTTAACGGTTCCATCCGCTGCGAGACCGAGCTCTCTGCACACTTCGCACAACTCCACTTTGCGAAGCGCGTAGATCCAATTTTTCCTCCCCATCTTGAAGCTGTGTTACTCCTAGACTCTAAAGCAATCATGTAGTTTGGACACCTGGAACAGGTGTAACGAACTGTTTTTGCTATATTTTGTTCGCAACAAATGCCGCGACTAGCTCACAGAGATTGAGGGTACATTCCACCGAATTTATAGATTCGGAATGCTTCGTTTCAAATAAATCCCTTTTATTGTCTTTACTTTACAAAAATAAGAGAATCTCACCGGCTGTTTGGCTCAGCCGACCGACCGCTCGCCCTCCCGTAGATTCCCGATCCCCGCTCCGGGTTGGTGCCAATACACACGCCCTCCCAAAGCTTGCGCCCGGCAGGTCGTGTGGTCTTGGTGCCTGGCACCAAAACGGCTCACGGTTCCCTTCGTTCATACTCACGGACTCTCACGGACCCTCCTTTATTGGTGCCGTGGACCTTCGGAATCTTTGGCTCGCTGTGATTGCCCTTTCGCCGTGGCCGGCACCTAATCCGTGTTAACAGACCGAGTGGCTCACCTCTCAGGCATACGCCGGGCAGGATATGCTCCTCGCTGCTTAGCGGCCGGATCAGGGTACGAAGGGCCTACCCACCGCACAGGACACGCCCCCGATCGCGTTCGCCACTCTCCTCCAAACACCTGCGTGCCTACGGTCCGCAGGATCTATGGTAGGCCAGAGGTTGGGGCGTCGCGTCTCCTTTAACTCCAGGTGATACGCTGTGTATACGCTCCAGCGCCTGGATCATGATTCTACTGACTTTCCCGGGGTGTCCCTGCGTGGTTTTACTTGTAAGCTTGAGTTCCCGAGCTGGCTATCCCTCGCGTTACAGGATCACACCTGGTTCGAACGGACAGGAGCAGGCAAGGCGTACGCCAGGCTGATCCGTCGTTGCCGCTACTACGATAGGATGCTCCTTGCTTGACTCGCGTACCGCCGCCGGACTTACCCACAGGGGGTCCTTAAGCTATTGATCGAAGATCCTTGCTCACTCGCTTTAAAGCCCGTACTTAAGACTGTCGGACTTACCCTCGGGGGGTCCTTCAGCCTGTTCTCCTAATTCCTCCAAGGAAACTTTCCTACTCGAACGTCAGACTTACCCACGGGGGGTCTTTCACTCAACTCTTCCAGCTTCCCTAGAAGACTCGGTCCTGATTTGCCCCAGGGGCCCTCCTTATATAGTGCCAGAGGTGCCCGTTAGTCCTCGCAAATCTACTTCCTGCCATTAATCCTTCGCTCATCTACTTTCTCCGTTAGCTTTCTCCAATTCCCGCCGCATTTCTATCGGCGGGCTTCCTTTAGTTGCCCCCCGTTTGCCCCGCTCGGGCCTGCGATCCGTATTGTTATTGTGCAGGTCAATCCCCCAGATATCCCCGCGCCCCCCCCTTTGGGCATTCCCAAAATGCATTTCTGTGTTTTCTGCATTCTTTTAAACACAGCTGCCCAGTCGCGGGACGCTCCGTTCCCCGCCATCCACGCCTCTCCTATTACCTTCGAGCGCGGCCGCGGAGGCCCGCCCGGGACGGTGCAGTGCTGACTTGCTTGTTCCCCCCCGCTGCTGCCCCTCTTGCCACCTATCTTGGCGTGTGGGAGATCTAATCTCCTCACAGTCCCAATGATTTGAATATAATAAGCAGCCGAAGTTTAGTTTAATCTTCTTTATTTTATTTAAGTCAGGAGCAGCTGTTGTTGCCGCTCCAAGCTCATGGGTGTTTCTGATTTTACAAATTTACTTAGGGGTTAAAGGAGGTCTAAGTCTCGTAGCTGCGCTGCCCAAAGCGGCAGCGGAGATACTGTTATGAATTCTTAAGTATATAGTTATGTTATGTATATATGTTCGCTTAGGCGGAGGTATGTGGACATGCATTAGGTCCACTCGTGTTACATATTCACTGCAAAGGCACAGCGGGCGATTTAAATTTCGGTGCACTTAGGTTGATGACCGAGACCTTGAATAACGTAAACACTGCGACAAAGTGTTACAGTGTGTACCCTTTAAGTACTCTTGGTACAGTGGGTAGTCGATATATATATATAAGATATTAATTGTGCATATATTTTGTGCATTATTTTGACCAGCAGTGTATATTGTTTTTTTTTTCTTTTTTTTTTTTCTTTTTACATAAAAACCTGTTTTTTTATACCCTTGCAGAGGGTATTATAATTTTAGTCAAAAGTGTGCAACGCAGTGAAGGAGACATCTCCGACCCTATAAAGTATATATATTCTTGATCAGGATCACCTCCTGAGTTGATATGAGCATGTCCGTCTGTCCGTCTGTCCGTCTGTCTGTCTGTCTGTCTGTCTGTCTGTCGGTTTCTACGCAAACTAGTCTCTCAGTTTTGGAGCTATCGAGTTGAAACTTTGCACACACCCTTCTTTCCTTTGCAGGTAGTATATAAGTCGGAACGGCCGGGATCGGTCGACTATATCCTATAGCTGCCATATAACTGATTGATCGGAAATGCCATAACTTTGGTGTTTTTTAAGTTAGAGGGTTGGGACTTTCCACACATATTATATTTGACCAAAATATCTTATGTACAAAATTTCATAAGGATCGGCCGACTATATCCTATAGCTGTCATAGAACGATCGAAATTGGCATAACTTTGGTGTTTTTTCAGTTAGAAAGATGGGATTTGGTACAGATTCTATTTTGTGAAAAACAATCCGATCTGCCAATTTTTATAAGGATCGGCCGACTATATACGATCCGCTATATATTTAATAATATAAGATGGGTGGTGCCACCTAGCGGACTGCGACTGAACTGCAAGGGTATATCAACTTCGGCTCCGCCCGAAGTTAGCTTTCCTTTCTTGTTTTTATATATATATAGTATCATATCAACAAAATTTCTTTAGTTTAAATTTCTAGCCCATTTGTCGAAGTGTGACTGCTACTAAAAATATACAAAAAACACAAAAACTTAAAATAAATTAGTAGCACGCTTTCATAGTGTGACCGCTACCGAAATAAATAAGAAATACAAACATTAAAATGGCTGAACCAGTGGCACAAATCCAGTTACTCCCCGAGCTACACCTTAATCAGGCTTTAAGCCAGATTAGGCAAGTTCCCAATTTTAATGGAAGCACCAGGGAATTAAGCGCATTCATCAGACGGATCGAATGTATTTTAAATTTGTATCCATCAACTGATCCGCGTCAAACAGCTGTATTCTTCAGTGCAATTGAGATGCAATTATCAGGAGATGCCCAGCGAGTGTCCCAGCTATCAGCAGCAACCAATTGGCCCGATCTATGGATTGCTCTCATCGATGAGTACAAAACCCAAACCCCATGCGAGGAATTACTAAGACGACTCTACAACACCTCTTTCAATAGAATCTATAAATTCGGTGGAACGTACCCTCAATCTACAGAGATTAGCTCACAGGAGCTAGTCGCGGCATTTGTTGCGAACAAAATATAGCAAAAACAGTTCGTTACAGGACCTTCGATGAAACATGATACATGGCGACCGTGACAGGACTTTCAGGACATCGACATCGAAGGATCTCCAACAACTAAGACGTCGACGGATCCAAACCAAAATAAAACATACAAAAAAAAACATGGGTCGATGAAGAACGCAGCAAACTTCAGGACACATGAAGATCGACATTTTAAGTGCATATCGCAGCCAACTCTGGTAAAAGAAATGGGACAACCGGAAAACAAAATAGCGCAGTAAGTAGAGTGTGATGTGTGGAAAAGAAGTGGCGTGGTACAATGACTTAAAGCCAAAAAGGCTGAATTACTGAAGCTACTAAATAGCGGAAGTAAATTAGAATGGAAGAGCTCGGTGAAAATACACGCCGAAGTTGAGCACATAAAATAAGTTGATAACCCAAAGAAAAAATAAAACCATAGCCACACATACATCCACCTACGCTGCAATTCAAAATATATCAAAAGCCACAATAAAATCCAATCCACCGCCAAAGCAGGAGTTACCCAGGTTAAAGAAGAGATGCCCCAATGACTGCAGAGGACCCCTGGAATCACCCTTCTCTGAACACACCTGTGCCAGCACCGGTGCCCCAACAGCCTAATGGAAGAAGAGAAGCCTGTGCAGCCAGCACCAGCCCCGTTTAGTGCTTCAAGCTAAACCCGGAACAGTGAACTAACAGCGCTACCTAGATCGCAAAAATTTTTTTTCCCCCCATGCACCTTATTTTTTTGTATTGCACTGCGATGCATATTTTTTTTTATAGAATAAACATTTTTTTTATAAAATTGAGCGAAATTGAAGTGGCCCGATTAGCGTGTGGCCTGAAAACCATACACAAAAAAAAGGTTTTTTTTTTTTAAAAGAAATAATAATAATATCAAAAAACAATATATATATACGAAAAAAAATAGGAAGGTTTTTATGTAAAAAAACAAAGAAATAAAAATAAGAACAAAAAAAACAATATATCACTGTGGACGGAAGTCCACGAGGTGACGACCTGCATGCCTAGGCGTGCGCGAGAAAACTCTATATAAGTTAACACTTCTGAGGGGTAACAAACAGTCGGTAGAAATCTTGGGTGATTCTTGGATCACCCTAGTCTTTATAATGTCGACTCAGCATACCCGCCTTTGGGGGCCGTGCCTGGATCCCACTGGTTTCCGGTATCTTGCGATCGTCAGCATTTCCCACTGTCACGCGGTCGGCCTGCCGACTAGGCACCCTACTGCTAAGTTCCTCAGTTCTGTTTTATAATCATTGGAATAAAGAGCACTTAGCTCCATAAACTTAACTCCGGCCATCGCCGTTTTATTATTTGCATTCGCCCACTGAGCTTAAGGCCAGGGGTATAGGGGGGCAGTCACCCTCTCAACATAAACCTTATTTTACACGTCATCAACCACCATATCGGTGGCACCCCATCAGTGGCCACCTGGGACCAGCAGCCCTGCCGCCAATTCGTGCCAACCGCTACTACTCATCAAGCACCCTACTGGTGCCACCTCATCACCGGCGGATCTGGAGCAGCCTTACCATCGAGAAACGTTCAACTAGATAAGTGGCGCCTAACGAGCAAAGAACTAGCGACCCAAAAATTTTCAAACATGTAAGTGGGCTAATTAATTAATACGGCTTCAAAAAACATATACCATATACAATAAAAGTACACCTTATAATTGGCAAAAACAAATATAACTTGCACACGTAAAAAAAAAAAAAAAAACAAAAAACAATTATTATACATATATAATAATAAAGCTGCATTTGTGACCTGCAGCTCATATAAGATTTTTTATTTCTTTTTGGTGAAAATATATTTTAATAAATTAAATATATTGAATATATATATATATATAATAAAACAATTATTATACGTATATAATAATAAAGCTGCATTTGTGAACTGCAGCTCATATAAGATTTTTTATTTCTTTTTGGTGAAAATATATTTTAATAAATTAAATATATTAAATATATATATATATATAATAAAACAATTATTATACGTATATAATAATAAAGCTGCATTTGTGAACTGCAGCTCATATAAGATTTTTTATTTCTTTTTGGTGAAAATATATTTTAATAAATTGAATAAATATAAAATATATTAAAGTCTTATGCCAGCCGGACAGAATATTCGGCCATATGTATTGAACCTCGTATAAATTAGGTGGCATAAGTTCAAGTTTTTAATGAACTTTCCAGGTCCGTATAGAGAAATTAAAAAAGAAGTCGTGAGTGATAGTGAAGAAGAAGAGATCCGGGGTTTTAGACCGGGGCAGGCTCAAATCGTAGAGAAAGAAAAAATAATGAACGCGAACGAATTGCAAAGTATTATCCAGGGCGCCTTAGCGCAACAGGAAGCTAGGCTCCGAGCTGAATTTGAAGCTCAAATCAATTCCGTTAACGTGCAGTTACAAAACATGCGCGTAGAGACCCCACAGGTGGAGGCCTACCAAAGAGTGTCGGTACAGCCAGGAGCGCCCCCATGCGACATACCGCTCCACATAATTAAGTCAGTACCAGATTTTAACGGTGAGCAAGACGGGTACGTAGCGTGGAGGCAGTCCGCCACGGACGCATACGAACTCTTTAAACCTTACCAGGGCAGCTGTGCCCATTATCAAGCCGTTACCATAATCAGGAATAAAATTAGGGGCCCAGCGCGAGCGTTGTTGGTATCACACAACACTGTGCTTAATTTCGATGCCATTCTGGCAAGATTAGACTGCTCCTACGCAGACAAAACTTCGTTGAGGCTGTTACGACAACAGCTTGAGGCAGTTCGCCAAAGTGACCAAAGCCTCATGCAATACTATGACGAGGTTGAGCGTAAGCTAACCCTCGTCACGAACAAAATTGTCATGTCCCACGACATTGAAAGAGCCACACTGCTCAACAATGAGGTAAGGGCGGACGCACTACATGTGTTTATCTCAGGCCTAAAAAAAAACCTGAGAGCAGTCGTTTTCCCGGCACAGCCAAAAGACCTTCCTTCGGCATTGGCATTAGCTAGGGAGGCTGAAGCCAGCATCGAAAGAAGCCAGTTTGCGGCAACGTATGCTAGGGCAATGGAACAGAAGACACAGAATTCTGATTTTCGTAGGACTCAGTTCCGCACTCCTGATAAACAAGGAAACGAAAAGAACCCTCATTATTTTAAAAGACCAGATAAAAACCAACAAAATGGTTCTGGGCGTAAGCCAGGGGACTGGGCCGACCGTGGAGATCCACGTCAGGCAGCAGAGCCCATGGACTGGAACCCATCGTCTTCTAAGTCCAAGCAACAGCATTTTAAACAAAACCAATATGTATCACAACCGCAAAATATGCAGGCAAAAAATTCAAAAAGACCCAACTCCTCTGATAGGATAACGGATCAAAGGCGTCAGCGGCTTAACAACATCGAGCAGACCGCTAGTGCCAACGATCAAGAGTATGAGAGTGCTGCGGTAGCCGCGATGAGCGCAATCGAAGACGACAGCGACTCGATCGACTCCCATGACCTCCTCAATTTTTTAGAGAGCGGTCCCGGCTGCCGTTCATCGAACGACAGTTGGCTGGGAGGACTTTAAAAATTCTTATTGATACAGGGGCAGCGAAAAGTTATATAAAGCCCGTAAAGGAGCTTAAAAACATAACGCCAGTAGCCTCACCGTTTCGCGTGAATACAATTCACGGATCCAATAGCATAAATAAAAAGTGCCAAATAAATGTCTTGGGAACAACTTCCCCATTCTTCATATTAGATTCCCTAACAACATTTGACGGGATCATAGGCTTCGACTTGCTAACGCAAGTGGGAGCCACCCTCAATATGCAAACTAAAAAAATATTGTATGGTTCCGTGTCTGAGGACCTGCAGTTTCTTGATTGCAACGATGTAAACTTTACCAACATAAAGGACATAGTCGTTCCAGAATCAGTAAAAAAGGAGTTTATCGATATGATGAAAAAAAGATCTAAGGTCTTCTCCGTCGCAAATCAAACGTTGCCGTACAACACAAATGTTGTGGCTACTATTCGCACTGAGGATAACAACCCAGTGTACTCTAAAGCGTACCCGCACCCAATGGGTGTCGCAGACTTCGTTAATAAAGAAATAAAAGACCTACTGAAGTCTAAGATTATAACCCCGTCGAGATCACCGTATAATAATCCAACTTGGGTGGTCGATAAAAAAGGGTCAGATGAGACAGGTGGTAGGAAAAAGCGTTTGGTAATCGACTTCAGGAAACTGAACGAAAAAACCATTCCTGATAAATACCCCTTGCCAAGTATCGAGTTAATACTTGCAAACCTTGGCAAAGCCAAATATTTTACAACTCTAGACTTAAAATCTGGTTATCACCAAATTTTCCTCGCGGAACAAGATCGCGAAAAAACCTCATTTTCAGTCAACGGAGGCAAATATGAATTCTGCCGTTTGCCTTTTGGATTAAAAAATGCTGGTAGCATTTTTCAGAGGGCAATCGATGACGTATTGAGAGAGCAGATAGGGAAGTCGTGCTACGTC